>NW_008825428.1:5069648-5076176 GCF_000699105.1 Pygoscelis adeliae
GGGATTCTGCCCCTCTACTCTGCTCTGGTGAGACCCCACCTGCAGTACTGTGTCCAGCTCTGGAGCCCTCTGGAGCTGGACTTGTTGGAGCGTGTCCAGAAGAGGGTCACAAAAATGGTCAGGGGGATGGAACACCTCTCCTACGAAGAAAGGCTGAGAGAGTTGGGGTTGTTCAGCCTAGAGAAGAGAAGGCTTTGGGGAGACCTTATTGCAGCCTTCCAGTACTTCAAGGGGGCTTATAAAAAAGATGGCGGCAGACTTTTTAGCAGGGCCTGTTGCGACAGGACAAGGGGGAATGGCTTTAAACTAAAGGGGGGTAGATTTAGACTAGTATAAGGAAGAAATTTTTTACGCTGAGGGTGGTGAAACACTGGTACAGGTTGCCCAGAGAGGGGGTGGATGCCCCATCCCTGGAAACATTCCAGGTCAGGTTGGACAGGGCTCTGAGCAACCTGATCTAGTTGAAGATGTCCCTGCCCACTGCAAGGGTGTTGGAGTAGATGACCTTTAGAGGTCCCTTCCAACCCAAACGATTCTATGATTCTATGAAACATTCTCTAGGGATGCTTAACTGCAAATAAGACAGAGAACACTG
The DNA here is from genome assembly GCF_000699105.1 of Pygoscelis adeliae. Classification (NCBI taxonomy): domain Eukaryota; kingdom Metazoa; phylum Chordata; class Aves; order Sphenisciformes; family Spheniscidae; genus Pygoscelis; species Pygoscelis adeliae. Next base: position 5,070,244 of record NW_008825428.1, read on the forward strand.
CAAGGTTTTCATGTTACTCAACAAAATCATGGTTCCAGTGCTATTCATATATTTCATAAATTTTCAACAAATGAAAAGAAATAAAAAAAAATTAATGACAGAGGCATTCAAAAATAAAAACAATAGAAGTGGATTTTTGCTCTTGCATAAGCCTTTTCAGACCAGCGTTAGGCTGATCTGTTTTCTAAACAGTCCATAAACAGTAGACTAATTCCCATGGCACGACGCAAAAAAGACATACCCTCTATTTCACTGCAAACTTTGATGGGAATTAAAAATGCTTGAAGTGCTGCACAACCAGGTATTAAGATCTGGTATCCAGCACTAGTGAGACAGGTAGTCTCACTATGTATCATATATAGCTCATATATTATGTACAACTTACATATAGTCTGATTCCCTACAACATGAACAATACAGCCTCTGACCAACTTTTCTGATCCATTTCTGTTCTATTCCTACAGTAACTGTCTCTGTGAGGAACAGCAATATCTTCACAAGAGCAGAGCAACCGTCTCCTTTCTGGCTCAGTTAGGTTCGTGCATCCTTCCAAATGCAATCTCAAAACCCCACATCTATACACACCCTACTAAGAAGCAAAGGTCTTCCTTTATTACAAAACCTTACAGATAGTTTACCTTCAATGCCTAACTCAAGTGCCTGACTAGTTTCCTGCACAATCCCAACTGGCTGCAAGAAGGTACCCACATCCAACAAAATCCACATCACTGTCCAGTTCTTGAGAAAGGGAGAATGGTTGTCTTTGAAAGACAGCAGGAAAGACAGCGAGAAAAACAATGCATAACAATCTCAGATCAGTAGTAAAACCATCTTTTCCCCTTCCCACAAGAATGCCAGAATTGTAGCTCAGGAAGGCTTCCCTTCCCACTGCTTTTGGTTGAAATCAATGATTCCAGTGAATCTGCACACAGAAGTAGGTCTTAGATTCTGACATGCTTTAAATGGGAAATGGTTCATAGGCGGAATTTAGGGGCCAGCATCCAAGTCAAACAAAAAGATGCTTAATTCCTCTCTTGACCTGTGGCTAAAAAATGGTATCATTTTGAGTGGTCGCCAAAAAGTATGCTTTTATGTTCTTACTTACTCTTTAAACAAAATAAAAGGAAAATTAATAGTAGGTACATATCTAAATATGTACCTGTACAGGAAGAGACCAGGTATGTATTTAGATAACCAAGGAAGCTTGTATAATATATCTCTACAGATATAGGTACGATATATGTATAAACATGTATAAATGTGTATATATATATAAAAATGGAGTGTAAATGTTTATATGTATGTTTATATACACATATGTATATGTATGTGTGTATAGACAGAGTAAAAAATATCCAAGATTTGAGTTTCAAAATGAAGGGAAGTCTAGGGAAAAACCGTTGTTTTGGACTGCTTCGTATTTTGTTAGATAAAATACGATTACGGATAGAAAAAAAAAATAGTCACGAATAGAAAGTATCTCCAAATATAATAATTTCCTTACAATAAAGATGACAAGACTTTACCCTGAGCAAAGAAATGAACCCCATACTAGGCCTTTGAGATTATCAGTCTTGCTCTGGTACTGCAGCAATTCCCAAACCTTTTTAAGTATGTCCCTCTTTTTCCCATGATGCACCATCTCCTCCCAGTACATATTATGAATGATTTAGAGAAGATGTATTTATTTACCTACTATTATATAACTAGTAAGGGAACTATATGTTTAGCTTTTGGTAAGAAAGTATATTTTATGTAGTTTTAATGGAAGTTATTTGTATTTAAAATGTTACGTCAAGTCTCTCCAAGTTTCTCTCACCTTTTAGCTTCAGCCCTTAAATCACTGTACAATGATTGTGTATGAAATTATGTCCCACCATTGTCTCTTTAGTCATTGGCTGATTCCCTGTTCAAGATAATCTCCCCACTCCCAAAACTGAGACTGACTGCTGTTTGCCCTGTGATCATAGCACAGCCAGGGTCATGGCACACAACCTCTTGTTTACTTCTTCTGTCTTCCATAGTAGTAAGCTGTCATGAAGAAGGCCTGAATGTAGCATCACATAGTTTCTCTCCTAATAAAGCAGCACAGTCTCAAAATTGAGCTCAGTGATTCAGAACTTCAGATATTTACATTGAAGGACTGATATTTAGCATCTCCTCTAATTCAACTCACCTTCTCTTTGAAAAGCTGTGATAATGAAAATATCAGTCTTCATACTACTCTACATACAGCTTCTCCTACTTTGAATTAATTATTGAGCAACAGACATCGAACTCTCAGTTCTGTTAATAATGAATTTCTGAATTCATGCAGCTGGATGAGAAGTGGTGCTCTGCTGAATGCAGTTTTACCTTTCCAATTTCATTTTCGGTACTAGTTGCACGTTAGTTACAACTGAAGACTGAAAGTTATGCCATTGGGCATAAAATTCTCATTAAAATGGCTGAATTAGCTTGATTATATAGGCCATGCATAGGTACATTGACAAATTAATAAGTAGTTTCAGTTCTTTTTGGCAAATGGCAGTCTGTACAAATGTTTCTGAGCTCATTTACTTGCCAAGTACAAACTTGTAGAGTAGCTGCTTATACAGGATATATAATTCCAGCCGTCTTTCCACACAACATGGTAAAACTGTACAACTGGTGGATGAAAACAGGAAACATGATTACTTTGGATCAAAGCCCTTGACATTTTTTTTGTGGTAGGAACGTAGGAAAATTACGTGATATTATACTCCGTTCATTAGTATAACATTTGCACAGCAGTCAAGTAACCACCTATTCCCAAGTGAATGACTGTGCCAACAGCATTTTTTTAACATTTGAGCAAAGGAAGTCTACATCTTAATTTTTCAAATGCAACACACTAATCCATGAGTCACATACCCAAATCTTCACATCACCAAGAGATGTATGTTGCCAGGTTCCTGAAGGAGCTGAGACAAGCCAGAGCCCTGAAAGTGGTGCAGAAGCTGGAGGGAACAACGGCTTCTCTGGTGCCCCAGGGCAGCAGGTCCAGACGTGCACCAAGTCCCCAGGGCCACAGGGTGACCTCAGCCTTGTGCAGCCTCTGCCACCACCTTCCGCTAGTGCCGTTCACGTGCTGTATTAAGGGTCGGGGAGCTTACCTTAAAATCCAAGACTCCCAAGGCTCACATATGGACCACTCCAACAATAATTGATTCAAGTATAAATTAGGAATTAATAAACAGAGATTACAGACTTATTTTGTTACTCCTTCTAACAGGAGTTACGCTGCTTGGCATGGAAAATACAGTATGCATCTATACCTGTAGAACGACCGCTTAGCTTCTAATCCATATAGAATATATAATGTAACAATAATAATCCTTCTATTTAAGACTAAAAATGAGTCTGTTAAACATTGTGTGTTTATCACACAAAAGCTTTTTTTTTCTTTAAGTATAAATTGAATGCATATTTGGCACTTACTTCTGCATCACTTAAAATGCTTTCCAGAAATATTTTTAATAGTAAGCTTAGGAATGCTAATTATGCATCATTCATCATTACAAAACATATTTTCCAACAATTACTGTGTTTAAATATATAATCCAGTTTTACCTTATATTTGGAATAGGAAATAACTGTGCAATCTCATTTTCTGCTTCATAGTATTGGCAAACATTGACTTCTTAAAAAAATCTGCCAGTAAGATCTAATAGAGCCGTAACAGTCCAACCCAGATATGTGCCAAGTTGGCTCCAGAGAAACCTTCTGATTGGTTAAAGGATTTAAAAAATCAGTAGGAAATCCAAATCAGTCATCCAAAAACTTAGTTATGTGATATTACAGAATTTATTCATTTTCACTGTTCCATTCTAGAATACTCAATCCACTAACTCTACAGACAATTTTTTGGTATTATCAGGTGAAGTCAGCTTGTCTTTTTATGTTTTATGAATAATGACGTTCTTCCCTGTCCTACATTGTCCTAACAGGACAACAGGAAGAGACGCCAATCTATCAGATTCAAGTACAAAACTTTTTCCTTGTAGTCTGAAAATAAAAACTCATTATGAACAATACACAAGTCTGTGCTTCTTAGGTGACCTGAATGGCTTTACCAAAGGCAGAGTGCACCTGACTAACCAAATTTTCTTCTATCATCAGATGACTGGCTCTGGGGACAACAGGAGAGCAGTGGGTGTTATTTACCTTTATTTTAACAAGACTTCTTACACAGTATCCCATAGCATCCTTGTAGCTGAACCAGGTGAAAAAACTCAGCTTGCCAGCTCAACTGCCAGGTTTGAAGGCTAGTTGTTAATAGTTTGAAATCTGGGTGGATGACGGTTACCAGTGGCATTCCTCAGGGGTCAACAGTTCTCAGGCAAATATTGTTGAACACTTTCACCAACAGCTTGGATGACAGAACAGAACATTATTGATAAAGTTCAGGAATGACACCAAACTGAGGGCAGCAGTCAATGTACTGTAGGGTAGAGCTGTCATTCAGAGGGCTCTTGACAAGCTGAAGGACAAGGTTTGACTGAAGCCTCATAAAGTACAAATACAAAACCCCAGACCTTGGATGGAATAAGACCATTCAACACCGCAGCCTGAGGGCAGACAGTCTAAAAAGCAGCTTTGTACAAAAGGATCTGAAGGTCCAGGCAGGCAACAAGTTGAACGTGATCCAGAAAAGTGCCCTTGCAGCAACGAAGCAGGGCTGTGTGAAGAGATATAACCAGAAGGAAAAGGCAATAGATTATTTCCCTCTGGTCAGCACCTGCAGGAGCATATTTGACATGTTGTGCCCCATTTTGGGCTCCCCAGTTCGACAACAACCTGGGCAAACTGGAGGCAATAAAGTGGCAGGCCACTGAGATGGTGGTGGTGTATAAAGCATAGAAGGAGAAGCTGAGGGAGCTGGGCTTGTTCTCCCTGAAGAAGGCTAAGGGGGCTGTCTGACCACTCTCCTCCACTGCCTAGTGGGTGATTGTACAGAAGGCAGAGTCAGACTCTTCTTGCAGGTCCATGGAGAGGACAAGACACAGTCATCACAAGTTGCAGCAAGGGAAAGTCTGACTAGGTAAAAGGAAAAAGAACATTTCACAATGAGGTTCATTAGGTACTGGAACAGGCTGTCCAGGGAGGTTTCGATATCTCTGTTCTTAGAGGTTTTCAAAACAGCTGGACAAGGAACTGAGGAACCTGAAGCTGCTCCTGCTTTGAGCAGGTTGGATTAGATTAGATGAGCTCCAGGGGCCGCAGACTAATTTTTTCTATGATTCCATGAAAAGTGACTGCAGTGCTTGAGCACAGAGCTTTATAAGGACAACTTGTACCTCATTCTTTATTTGTACTATCTCTAATAAATACAATGATCTAGGGCAGGAAAGAAGAAGTGAATGCTAGGCAGGTGAACTGTGTGAAGACAGACACCCAGGGAAAAATACACAAGGCTACTTTGTCAGTTCCTTTCCTAGTAAATTTAATGAAATAACTCATTTTACTAACTGGTAGCATCCTAATTCCCTTGTGTTTGAATGTTTTGGGGAAATGAGCTTAGCAGGGGTATATCTGCTAAAAGCACCCAGCACATCTGTATATTTTATGGTCATAATTGATGTCTGTAAGCAAGCATGAATGGTAAGGCAAGGACTCAAAACCACACCCCTCACCTAAAAGACCTCCCTTGGTCCAAAAGCCAAAGGGAGCGGTTTTTGAGCACCTAATCATTGGTGTTTCACAAAAGATCAGCTACTAGTGAGACAATTTAATGTTCAATACCAACTCAATATCTATTAGGCTAAGTAGAAAATCACTCCAGAGTTAGGAAAGTATTTGTCCCATTGTTATATCTATCTAGGGCTCCTCCAGGGGGGGAGGTTCTATTTTGTACATAAATCTCAGCAAAACTCAAAGCAGTATTTTACTATAAAAACCTTCCCTTTTTCAGT
>NW_008825428.1:5076197-5089330 GCF_000699105.1 Pygoscelis adeliae
TCCTATATTGAATATGTGAGCCTTTTAAAGAGCCACATAAGAAATATTTATACATAACACATCTTAATATTGCTGCATTTTATTCACTTATAGTTTCCATTCTGTTCTCCTATTTCTTCCTCCTCTTTTTTTCCCAGTAATGGATCATCCTTTAATTAAGTCACATCTTTTCTCCAAATAAGATGTTTCAAAAAAATCACTTGATCCCCAGTTCATTTACATTTTCAAAGAACAATGTACTCCGTATTTTTGATGTGTACCTTGAAGAATTTTCTCATGTAAAACTTAAACCTGTTTGTAGACAAAACACCAGAATCATAGCTCAAATCTATATTTTTGGAGAAACTATCTCACCAGCAAAGACAGATGATGAGCAATAGTTTAACAGAATGTGAAATTTCAACTTGTTTAAGTATTTTTTGTTAGAAAAATCTATTAAGCTTAGTGATCATCACTTTTTTCTCCTTCAAAGTTTCTTCACTGGACACAGACACCTTCCCATATATTTTACAGTTTGGCACAGAAGAGAAATTATACCCAGCTGCAGCCAACAGTACTTAAGAAAGAAGTATATAGTAAATCTCAGATCGTTAGCAATTCTGTTGAACTATCAAGAAGAACTGATTTTATTCATTCTGTGTTATTAAATAAGAGACAATATTTTATTACTGACCAGTTAAATAAATCTATGATATATGTATATGCTAATACTATTGAATAGTTGGTAGAATATAAGAAGGTGATTTCTGAGGCTAAACGTAGGTATTTCTTGCCATTTTAGACACCAAGCATATCTGACACACCAGTTCAGGGCCAGCAGCTATAAATACAAGGCCTACAGGATACCAGGATTCACTTGGACATCTAAAATGCCATTGGACAGCTATATATCTATCTTATCTATCTTTAGCCACCTGAATTGAACCCTGAACTTTTGCTTTCTCAATTAACCATTTTTAATGCTTTAGTTTCTTTTCTTTTTTCTGTTTGAGATATTTAATTATTGTTACATTGTTTAGCTAATTTAGATTTATGACTAAAATTTTACTATGTTCTTCCCCTAAGCTGGTTTCAGTAAGTAGTTTTAATATTGTTTCATCTCCATAGTACTTGCTAAGCTTCCAAATTGTAGTCTAAGCAACCACATTAGTATTTTTATGCATAAAGACACCCCTTGTGAGGAATCCCTATTCTAAGAATATTGTCTTAAACAACTTTTCATATTAACAACTTCCCTGCAACTCACTCTAATCCCATGACTAACAATATTTTGAGTCAATTCCATCATTGTTTGTATCTCCTGTTACACCTGAGAAGGCATTTGATCTCATACAATATGCAGCAGTTGCTATTGTTCTAAAAATTGCCTCGATTGGCTTTTCTGTGTGAACGGTTTCTGAAAATTATGATGGTTGAATTTGTGGTCAAGTCAGTCATTCTGAGAAAGCTCATAAAATCCCGAGAGACTTGCAAAGAACAATCAATCCCTACATCAGGAAGCAAAAAGGAAGTGCCAACCCAGTGGAAATTTATTTATTACACGTTTGAAGTCTGCTGAAATAACAAAACGTTGGACTTAACAGTCAAACAGGGCATATACAAAGGCAATGGAATAAAATCTTATTTTCAACGAGGGAATGGTGTTTAAATAACTGTTAAAAATGGATTTTTTTTTAAAGTCATTCCTATAAAAGTTAAAAAGTAAATGTGATCATATAAATTACATTAGACATTGGTGAGAAACTTTCCTTGAACTATATCCTTGCAGGAAATTGGCTAAATGTAGCCCCTTGGCGCCAAGGAGGTCATGAGCTCTGCGTCAGTGCTAATTCATTTTTCGTGACCGCATTGTGTTGGGAAATCCCGATTCCCAGTGCTGAAATGTAAAACAAGACTTTGAACTCTATGGGATTATGCATATGATATGCCAAACATGAATGAATTTCATTTCCTTAAACCTGTAAGGAGCGTACGAACACAGAAAATGTTCCATATATCAGTAATCATCTTGTTTTTCAAAAATTCCAGGCAATTTTCTATTCTGAAATGAACATTGCATTTGGAATGAAAATACCTAATACAATGCAGTTTTCTCTTTTTTTGTTTCTGAAGATATCACCCAAATGAAAACTTTCTTAAAGCAAAAATAACCTATAACCACCTTTCAAGAGTCTGTCAATGGCAAAGAGGTATTCACAGAATAAACTAATTCATATTTACAAGACGACTACTAAAATAATCTAATCCAAGTGTGAGCACAATAAAGACCAAAACCACCCAACCAATAGGCTTTGCCTCAAAGTCAAAACTTCCATCTAAGCCATAAGTCTCCTAAATAGAACACAATCTTGAATGTAAGTCCTCAGATGTTGAAAAATATCTAGATAAAGATATCCCAGCAATTAAACATCATTGTTAAAAATCTGCAAATTTTGTTCTCCAGATAAATCGGTGGAAGAGTGACAAAGAAATGGGACACAGACAGACTATGGTAAAATATTCTCAAAGGTAAAGGTTCATCATGCTTTCAGGACACATCCCTGAAACTGCAGCACTCTCCACTAGCACTGACTTTTGAATGTGCCAAGTTTTAGGTTTTGTGGCATATGTTGCAGCCGTGTTTAATAAAATCAGGGATAATTTTGGAGAGTGGCACTTCAGAGAGAAAAGATAAAACTCTCTTCACCCAATATGCAACAACCACACGTGTATAGACACAGACTAGAATTCAGGATGTTGTAAACCTGCTTTACAGATTTTCAAATCTTTGCAGACCCTCCTTGAAAACTCCCACCAGCTCTTCCACTGCTTCACCTGCTCCCTGCATCAGCGTTATTTGTTTGTCTAGCTAGAGCTGTGCTGAACTACTTCTACTCTAATCTAATCTTCCTCTATAAAAGGGACTAGGAAGGTCATGCCTCAAGAAGCCACTAAAAAGACATGAGAGTATGAGAGTCAGTTCCTCTGTGTGTAGGCACTGCAGGTGGAGAGCTTTGGAGAGTCACACCTGATATGGCATACGAGGCATGCTCCTTCTGCATCCACTGCCATCCACAAAGCAGCCTCCTGAAATGACTTGTGCAGAATTTGGAAAAAAGTTGGCTTAAGCAGCAGAGCACAGAGAGGTTTAGAGGAGGTATAAGATCTCTTCCTAGTACTGAAATGCTGTGGCAGGGAGTGCAGGACACACAGGAGTTCTTAGGGTTAGGACATATATGAATCATCAGCAATGGGGAGGGTTAATCCCCCCGAAAAAAACATATTTACTGTCCAAGTTACTTGAGGGGGACAAAGTACCTCTCTCTACCATGGCAAGAGAGAGAATTTTGGGTGATGTTAGGGAAGAAGTTGATTGCTAATCACATACAGGAGGTGATCTGCCTTTCTCTCCTTTATGTGGTGCTTCCATATTAACATGCAGGTAAGTATCTGGATTGCCACAGTTTCAGGACAGACTGAACAGTAACTCCTGCATCTCCAGGGCTTTCCATGTATGAAATCAAGTGCAAATTTTTGTTTGAATGCAAACAAACCAAACTCCTCTACAGAAAACTTGACAGCAATTATGTGTTTAACGCAAACCTCTTTCTACCCAAAAATGTCAAAAAGCAATTAGATTTACAACAGGTTTTAAGAGTATATCTTTCAGAGAGAAGATTATGATATAGCGCGCATGGCAGTGAAAACAATGATTCAGACGTCTGCAAAGAAGAATCTGACTAAGTCTACCAGCACATTTAGCATGATTATGGTGTCAGTATAGGTCCCTTTTAAAAATGGAAATAGGCCAAATTATCATCCAGAGGTTGCTTTTATTTATCAAGATGACGCAAGACATTTGCAGTAACAATGTTATATCCATAAAGCTTCCAAGCCTTTCATCAATACTGAATGCACTTTAAAGTTGTATGAGTAAGGAAAACATCCAAATTTACAGAATTATGCGCTCTAGTAATTTTAAAATCCATCTATTTTCTATTTAATACTGCAGGGCAAATAATTTTATAACTATCTGGTAGCATAGCCAACAAATTTTCTAGCGAAAGCATCAAGGCAAGCAAACCAACCAAGGGATTGTTTTGTTACTGATTGGCCTGCTTCAGTCTACCTGAAAGTGGCAAAAAGGTACTTTCAGAAAAGGCAGGTTTTTTAGAAGACTTACAATATGAATCGCCCTATGCAAGGAAGAGGAAAAAGAAAAGAAAAAAAAAAAGATGGGAGGCATCCCAACCCTTAGTTAGAATGTTGTGAAAGCCCGCTATCCTCTCCTTTCTCTGGATACAGTCAGTCAACAGTAGCTAATATCTCTTGGGAAAAAAATTCTAATAAATGTGAAAGCTTTTGTTGGCCAGTCCTCTATCCTCTCCTTTCTCTGGATTCAGTCAGTCAACAGTAGCTAATATCTCTTGGGAAAAAAATTCTAATAAAATTTGTCGCCAGTTGCTTGTGAAAAAGAAATAGTGGTTCAGAGCTGTTGGCTTTTTTCCACAATGCTACTTGAAACAGGAGGTAAATTCTGCCTTTAGAAAGCAGATTTTCTCTGAGCTCCCTGGAGAACAAGAGTTTCTCACTGTAGTCAGTGCAGTAACTTCCATTAATAACCAGTGTTTATAATGCATTCATAACACAGCCTTTAATCCCTGTCCAGGCCTTATTGATTAGTTCTTGCTTTAAAAGCAGTAGTGGTGCAGCTCCTGTATTTTGAAGGCCAGAGATCTGCTTTCAATCCCACAAATGAGAACACTGGAAGGCAGGTTGGTTCAACAGGCAAGCAAGAAGCTATCTACTATTATTTTGCATCCCATCAGTAGGCTGAGAATCACATTCAGTAAGCATTGAGTTACAGTAGTAAAGGCAAGGCCATCTGTTTATAAATCTTTACATAGAACATATCTTTTGATGAGAGACAAACCAAAGAGTTCATGTAGCACCGTATATAAAGGAAGGGAAGTTCCCTAGAGGGGAACTCCCTCCGGGCATCAGGTTGCATCCCCAGAATCAAAGTGACCCAGCAAAAAGAAGTTTGGGAGTCCACGGAACAATTCTTCTCTCCCAGCACAAAATAAGCCATAAAACACTCCACTACTCCACAGCAAGTTTAGAGTGTTTAACACAAAACACAAACCACAATGACTGCAGTCAGCACAGAAGGCGTATGTCTTATGCTTGAACAGCATTAGTTAGGGAGATTAGAAAATACCTAATCATGTTAGCAGAATCAGAAATTATCTTATCAAAGGTTACATTACTTTAGGAAGATATCTCTGATGAACTTAAATTGTACCTTATTCGGTTTTTCTACTTTTTTTTTTTCTTTTCCTTTACTCCTCATCCCATTGTCTTAATACTTGATAAAAGACCTGAAATGTCAAAACTCTTGAAAGCACCTGTTCAATTCCCACCCATAATCCATTTGGAGTATGTTACATTCTAAGCTTTGTTACCATCATTAAGGAGGTGATTTCCATTGCCATACATTCATAACCATTAGCCATCTGGCTTTTGCAGATTTTTTGCATCACTATTTAAAAGTGAATCAAAATACTACTCTTATTTGGGGCCAGTACAGGTTACCTCATGCAAACAGATCTTATTCTCTTTTTATTTATATAACTAAAGAATCTTTTTGTTTGTTTGTTTTAATTTCCTTGCAAAGGTCGCTTCAGCTTGACTTCTGGCAATTCTAACCTCTTCCTACTTTCTGTGACCTACAAGATACAGCTCTCTTTCATGCTATCTTTAGGGCGGGAGGGAAGAGATTCTTTCTCAGGTCACTATTCATCCAGATAAGCCTGGAGCCTGTATTGGGTTTGCATGGCAAGATTTTGGTAGTGGGGGGGCTAGAGGGGTGGCTTCTGTGAGAAGCTGCTAGGAGCTTCCCCTATGTCCAACAGAGCCAATGCCAGCCGGCTCAAGGCGGACCCGCCACTGGCCAAGGCCGAGCCCATCAGCGACGGTGGTAGCGCCCCTGTGATAACATATTTAAGAAGGGGAAAAATGTTGCTGCGCAACAGCAATTGCAACCAAAGAGAGGAGTGAGAATGTGAGAGAGAAACAACTCTGCAGACACCAAGGTCAGTGAAGAAGGAGGGGGAGGAGGCACTCCAGGCACCAGAGCAGATTCCCCTGCACACTGTGGTGAAGACCATCGTGAGGCAGGCTGCCCCCCTGCAGCCCATGGAGGTTAATGGTGGAGCAGATATCCACCTGTGGCCCATGGAGGACCCCACACAGCAGGTGGATGCCCAAAGGAGGCTGTAACCTTGTGGATAGCCCACGCTGGAGCAGGTTTGCTGGCAGGGCTTGTGACCCTGCAGGGGACCCATGCTGGAGCAGTCTGTTCCTGAAGGACTGCAGCCCGTGGGAAGAACTCACGTTCCCTTGAGGAGGAAGGAGTGGCAGAAAAAACATGTGATGAACTGACCGCAACCCTCATTCCCCGTCCCCCTGCGCTGCTGGGGGGAGGAGGTAAAGAATTTGGGAGTAAAGTTAAACCCAGGAAGAAGGGAGGGGTGGGGGAAAGGTGTTTTTAAGATTTGTTTTCTATTTCTTATTATCCTACTCTGATTTGATTGGTAATAAATTCAATTCATTTTCCCCAAGTCGAGTCTGTTTTGCCCATGACGGTAATGGGTGAGTGATCTCTCCCTGTCCTTATCTCGACCCACGAGTCTTTCATTATATTTTCTCTCCCCTGAGGAGCAGGAGTGATAGAGCAGCTTGGCGGGCAGCTGGCATCCAGCCAGGGTCAACCCACCACAGAGACCTTCACTACAAGGTGATGGTTTGTTTTTTTTCTTTTGCATTTTGACTAGCAATCCTTTTCTGCATTCAAGTCCTTGACCTATTTAGTTCAAGGTAATTAACCAGTACTTTGGAAACAAAATTCTCGTAAAACACCATTTTGCTTTTTTCATACTTATATTTTCTACCAATATTTTTATTGTTTGTTTTAGCATCTGGAAATATTTTCAAAGAACAAATACTTAGTAATTCTTATCATTTCTTGCTATACATTGAATATATATGTATATATGTATTGGCTTTTGTCACTCATAGACCCGTAAGTATTTTACAAATATGAGCACTATTAGACATATACACATTCACACACTGAAGAAATAACAAACACGCACACATTTTGTAAGGGACATTTAAGCATGCATCAGTACTGCAATGCAGCTCTCCACAAATTCAGATTATGTTTTGATCGCCCAGACTTACAGTAAAATGTTTATTCTCCTTTAAGTAGTAGATACAATTTGAAACCTAAGCAGAATGTCCCTCTTCAAGTTAATTACTATACTCAAGGGCTGCCACACACATAATAGTAGGTCAGACAAAACGCACATTAGGTGTTGTCCCACATCCCAAGGATGTTATCTGATGTGTCAACATTACAGTTTTTCTTTTTATTAGTCCCTGGAGTTGCACTAATTTTGACAGCTGCTGAAGTCGTTTTCCTGCATTTTAACTGCTCTAAGACAATCATCATAAAGGGAAAAATCCTGCTTGGCTTCATAAGGGAGAAGGGCTTTGCACAAACCTTTTAACACATGATGAAAGCAAAGTGATTGTTAAGACTTTATGGTTTGTTTGGCTTTTTCTTTCCATTCAAAGCAAGGCAAACTACCCAAGCACTGATCTTTGTCCCTCTTTTTTTCCCCCCTCAATATTTAGAAGAGCGCTACCTAAGTGCTGACCTTTAAAATTAGGTATTCTGACAGCTGCTAAACTGTAAGGATAATTTGTTTAATTAAACATCTTCTGAAGACAACTACAGAATCAAATCATTAATGTAAGTATTTAAACAAGCCTCTTCTGAGGCATTCTCTTACCCTTAAAATTTAGTTTATATTTAAAGTGAAATTTATTTTAAAAGGGAAATAGGAGCTATGTTTTATGCTGCTGCTTCTTCAAAATGTGCGTCATCTTGGCTTTTCCATACGCCTCATACGTACTATGTGATAGATGTTGGAAAAGCCCCAAGAAGAATATAAAAATCCCAGCAGTAGACCTTTTGTTTTTGAAAGTGAATAAAACAAGAAGAGCAGGGAGGAAGAATTACCTCAAAGGATGCTGTCATTGCAAGAAAAGGAGCAGTACATTTAGCCAAGACAACTTGCAATATGCATTTCAAAGGAGGAACTGAGAAGATATTCATCCTTCCGGAGGAACCACCATCCTTTCAGATAAAGCAGCAAGTAGAGAATGTGGTCTAAAATGTGGTTAATGAAATTAAGCATCCGAACCACTATCATAAGCAAAGCTATACAATGTTTGAAATTAATTTCTTTCAGGTAAAGGATTCTTTTGAATTATTATCTAGAAGCAAGTCTATGAGACCATTTTACAGGCCAGAATCTAAAGATGTTGCATATGCCGTCAAAGATCGTACTTCCCCTCTCATTTTCACCCCATGGAGCTATTCAAAATACCGATATTCACATGTGAACTCATCCAACAGGCTGGTTTCACAGAAATTACAATCCTACTTATGACCAATCTCTATATGAAATGCACCTTATAAAGCTTGCAGACATTCTGAAAACAGTTTCCACTACTGAGTCACCTTCTTCCAGCCTCTTAATATCCAGCACTGCAATCATTATCCTTCAGGATTGGCCAAAAAGAACACAATTCCATGTACCGTATTTATTTGCAGTAAGTGAAACTTCATATGCTTCCTAAACTGTAACAGATACATTAAGTTCCCTTCCTTGGCTTGTAGCAATCTGCTCTTTGAGAAGTGAAGAAAGAATCTCAAAGAGCTAGTCAGAAGGGAGAAATTAAACAGGAAAAATCTCCCAAATCTTTGATTATACATATTCTACTGAGTAAAAACAGCAAGACCTTCATCAGCCCTGTTTGTTAAAGACAGTAAGTGAGATTATTATTTAAAAGCTTCCCCCCCACACTCCTGCTTTTCTTGGAAGCCATATCAAACAAGGCTTCCATATATTTCAGTCTGCATCAGAAAGGGAAAAATCATGTATGCCCAATGTGGAGTTTAGGGGTAAAATGCTCTACCTCATGAACAGTGGAGCATTTTCTCATGTATCGTAGAAAGTTTTTTGTTGGGGAGACGTTCTTTTGCAGTTTTTTGTTTGTGGGATTCTTTATTTCCCAGTAGGGGGGAGGAAGAAGTTACAAAAAACGTGGTCAAAAGGTTATATGTGGCAATACTGATTACACGCAGACTGATGAGCAATGCTGTTCAATTCTGATAAAAGCCGATTTATTTTGTATTTTTATTTAATCAAAGATACTTTTCAAAACTTGCGTAAATTATCGTTTCACCTACAAATTAAATTAATGTTTTCAGTTACATACTGAAACACTGTGATGGCATCAAGATAGTGTCACTAAACAGCAGTGTGGAGAAATTATCTGCAGGTGACATAGCCTCATGCCAACAGCATAATAAGGTTAGGAGGAGCAGATATTACATCTGTTGCTTTGTCCAGGCATGTTTCTCACTCCATAGCTGACTTCCGTTGAAATGAAGCCTCAAGGCAAATATTTGATTTTATTTCACTCTCAATGAGACTCATAGGAAAATGGACTAGAATTGCCCTCTTCACCTCTATGACTTCATGAAGAAGTAATTCTGCATGCTTCCTTGCAAAATACTTATTCTTAGTTCACACCTTTTCTCTAATGTTACACCGTAGCCTTACTGAACATTCACGTACAAAACCCCTCAACCACACCATAACAGTAACGTCCTGAGATACTGTCATCTTGTGGCAGAATTAAAGGCAGAGTCAAAAAAGACTTCGTGGCTATTTTAAAAGGCTTTTCTTTAACAGCTCCCTTAAAGGCATTTCCTTCTATTGTCTTTTGAAAGCTATGTCAACCCTCCATTGTTCTTCAGGGACTAGGCTGACAGCGTAATTTTTAAATGTGCCCAAATTTGAGTGTTACCTTCCATTTTCAATGACATTTAAGTTCCAAAGTGTTCAAATACATAACTTTCAAAACCAGGATTTCAGCTCTTGTATGACCTTGAAACTGTGTTTACTGAGTGTTACATGGCTACGAAGCATAAGCCAGTGTTGAAGAGCAAATTACCTGTTTTCCAAGGGTCGGCAACCAGTGCAGCATTTTAGTAGGTTCAGGTCATTTTTCCCAACTCCATAGTACAGCTCCATGCACATGTATTTTTCACAAATACTTCATCACTTCCTTCAGTATTTATATTGAGCTAGACTAGAATCTTTGCAAATTTGGATTATTTCCATATACTTTCTAACTAAGAAAATATATTTCAGCTCCAATGCATGTACTGGAGGATCATGTTTGCATTACAATTTTATAAAGGACATCAAGTTACTCAAAAAGAATCAAAGAGTCGCTTAAACAAATCACTGACTCTATGTAGGTTGTTTGGGCTCCTGAGGACTGCAAGCATGGTTTTAACGAATCAAGGATGCTTTCTCTTCAATTAGTAAGTGAGATTTAGTGAGGAGTTAAATACACCACCAATTGTTCGTATAATCAAAGTTTCTCAAGCAACACGTCCACATTTTTCTGTGACTTGGACTGAAACTATCTTAATTATTATAAAACAAAGAAATGCATGAAACACACGCAATGCACACCAGTCAGGAGAATTTAAGAAGTCAACCAAAGCTCCTATATTATTTCATTTTTCAGATTTTACAGAGTTTTTCTCTTCTTTGCCTCTCCCCTCCTCTTTTTGCACAGAGGAACATGTACCTGCTAGTTTATAATGACTGTTTTGTATCACTGGGAATGAACTTGAATTTAGCTATTTTCAGCTGGGAACCTAAGAGTAGATGCATGTTGCTTCTTTAAATAAGCAGTTCTTCTGTTGTTTAGTCCTGGAAAATACTAGTTTAATATCTGATTATAGAATTACTCTGCATACATCACCCACAATGTTGTTCTGCATGGAACTGCTTGTACATCTGAAGTGGTGTATACTATCATATTCTAGATATGAAGGTTGATCCACAACATAAGGATACCACTTTTTGCTTTGTCACAATTTGCTTTATTCTTTTTTAAACAGACTATATATTTTCTTATATACAGTGCTATGGCCAACTAAGGGAATTTTTTTTTTTAAAACACAGAGAAGTGTTTGTTTTCTCACTCTTATTTGTATGCCGTCTAATATCAACCTCAAATGCGTAGAACTTGCCATATTTGGGTATCTGCAATGTAATCATGCCAGGGATGCCTTTCAAAGCATCTATAAATGTCTTTAAATTAAGTTTTGTTGCTACTGCCAGGCACTGATTTTATGGTTAGCCTGAAGTCTGTCATTCTCCCTTACATCACTTTGTACTTCAATACTTTTTAATTTCTTACTTTATTTTTACAATCCAGTGTTCCTAAAAGACTCCATGAACTGTTGACATCATAATATTCACAGCACCCAAGAATATCTAGCAATATTCTTCTTCATTTCCATGTGATAAATTATCTTGTTCCTTTTTTTAATATCTTGAGGCTTTTTTCTGCATACAAGAAGCAAAATATCTCCAATTCTATCCCACTCTATTTAAAACGGCAATCTGCACTTACAAAACATCATATGTAAGGTGATAGACTATATATATTATGTAGACTGAAAACACAAGCAGGAAAAAGGAAAAAGAGTAGTAGTAGAAAGTAGAAAGTGCCCTCAAGATAGTCTCTAATATATTCCCATATGTTAAGGTGTGGATCACCCACACTCACATAATTCTCAAACAGAAAAGTTTAAAAACATAAAGAAATGTTTAAATAAACAATGATAGAGATTCCATAACCCTCTAAGCAATCTATTCATCTTCCATTAACATTGACAATTTTCTGTCTTGCCTTATTTTTCCTTACTGCAATTTGAAGCCAACTGATTTCTGTATTATCAAATCTGAATACAAGAAAAAAAAAATTCTTTTCAAGCAATGTTTTCCCATATTTATTTGAACACCATTCAACCCAGTCTTCTCTTTTTTTATTCTAAACAATCTGAAGTCCTTCCATTTTTCTTCATGGAATTATGTCTTCTAAAAGCATGTTTACATCTTTCTAACTTAGTTTAAAGCAAAAAGACTATCTATCATCTGACACGTTTTATATGTAACCCTTCTCCTCATATTTCCCAGTTTGCCAATATGAAGTTTTGCATTCCACCTACTTTATTCCACCAGCCTCGTGATTTTTCTCATTTAGGTGTACAACTTTTCCTTCTATCATGTATTTCTGAAATATTTTCTTCCATTTTTAAAAACCATTCTAATCTCTCATCTTGTATGCTTTATGGCTTCCTTCTAGGTTGTTGTTACCTGCAAATATGATATATAGTCTTTTTATTCCATTATTCAAGCCATTAATTAATATCAAGTAGTACCAGATTAGAGAGATGATTGAAGAATACCATTCAATACATCACCATTGCAGCAGTGAACTATTTAATCTCATAATGCTAGGAAATCCAGGTGCTGGTTTTTTTATTATTATTATTTTATGTGCTCCTCACTGCATATTTTTGATGAAATAATACTTATGATTCTAAGTAATTACAAGAGGTAAATCTAAGACAACCTACACTGATTCTGAAAACAAATACTAAAATTGCATGTCTGCCATTAATCATTAATTTATTCCTTCTTTGTATTTTAAGATTTAATTTCTATTATGTATCCTGTAAGAAGAAGAGGCTATGAAAATTTGAAGAATCACCACAGAAACATAGTCTGAAACAGCAAACACACTGAAAGAATGAGTATGATCCTTATGAATCCCTTCCAACTCGAGACATTCTATGATAAAGATTTTGTATCTTGTAAAAACCATTTGCTTTTATTTCTCAGGTCCATGGTATAAGGATAATAAAGACCAAGATTTTTAAATGAGATTATGGATTTGTCACACATTTAAAGGTATCTCAAAACAGCTATCCAAGAACAGATATGTTCCAGAATCTCTTCACACACACAAAAGTAATTTAAAAATTTTAAAACAGAACATTAAAGGACCAGAATCATTTAAACCACTCTGCTCACAACAAAAAAAGTTGCATACATTTGTTTTACAGTTTTGACCTATGACAGTTTGAATGCTAGGGGTTTTTTTAAATAAAATTCTTATGGATTCCAGCCTATTGTCTCCACCTC
>NW_008825428.1:5089351-5140459 GCF_000699105.1 Pygoscelis adeliae
TAGCCTAAAAGTAATGCAGGTGTACTTTGATTTTCACTTTATTATTTCCTTTATTAATATAAAGAATAACTTTCAGTCCAGTGAAAACAAGGGAAAAAAATCATAGTATGGAGTACATAAGAGTTATGTATTTCCTACAGTGCAAAGCAGTCATTCAAAATATTTGTTTTGGAAAAGGAGTTCTTTTCAATCCAGGTTTCTTCTATTTGATCCTGCAGGAGAAGGTATGGACCTTTTGTTTATGATCAAATCTGTGAGTGGAAAGGACTGTACTATCATAAATTTATCATTGGGGGTGACAATATCCCTGCAAGAATGTACGAGACAACGTATCAGGAGAAATCAGCTTTGGTATCAAGCAACAGAGATGTGAACTGATAAACTCAAGAGGAAAAAAAAAAAAAAAGTACAGTCAAATGAAGAACTGTTTTTAAGAATCGAAATATATCATTAGATGTGTACAATTATACATCAAAACAATTTAAGAAAAAGACATAAACTACTCTGATTGATTCTTATGAATGATGGGGCAGAAGTGGTCAAGAAATGTGTGCTGCTGTCATCTTGCTATTCACTGAGGACCTTCTAACAATACTAAATCCCACTAAAAGCAAGAAGTAAAATATAAAAAGTAACTCTAAAACTCTCCCGTTCAAGTCTTCTTTGGGATCCAAAATTGAGGTAGGTACCAGCAAATCTAAAACCTTTATATCTGCCCAGAAGAAAATTCCTCTAGAAACAGTTCCCACTGAAGGGCACACACTTTCTTCTGAACTAAGCACTAAGGCCAGCTCACAAGTGAAACGTAGGCCTAAATAAACTCAAACTGTTCCCCCTTTTCAGGGAAGTCCAAAAATAAAAATTCAGTCGGAAATAGCGCGCACAACTTTGTTGAAAGCAGACCACTGCTAAGTAAACCTTCGGAGCCACTTTGTAAACAGCCAGAAACATCCAGTCAGTTTTCTGTAAACAGCCAAGTCACGCACCAGCTGAAGACGGCAGCCTTCTGCAGAAGCCTTTGGTTGATGTTTAACAGGGTTACATTTTAAACGGGCAAATAGTCACAGCTATTATCATTGCAGTTTGATTGCACAAACCAGAAAACTCTTCAAAAAATGAGCCACAGCCTGTTTTGATTTGGTGACGCCATTTGAGAGCTTGACAGGACACAATAAAGCAGAGGGAAAACCAGTAGACCTCCTCCTAAAATATGACAGGCCAATTTGTGCAAGGTCCATCCTTGCTTATCCTCACAAATAAGCAGAAAAATTTTAATTCACCTTGAGTTTACAAGTTTCAACTCAGTGCGACAGACATAAATACAAATATTTATGCCTTCCTTGTTTGCTTCTTTCTACTTTACACTTAACCCCATTAACATACTTTGAGAAGGAATTGAACTGATCATGTGAGTGATTTCCCTGACCTTCAGAGCTTGAAAGATTTAATACTTGTATTTACCCAAAGCAATATTACATGTTTTATCCAAATAAATTCTCCTCTTATTTTTGATAAGCCTTCTTGTTTTTCTTTATGAAGTGAGTGTATCATCATCACTCCCACAGGAATATAATTCAGTTTAACAACTTAGTCTTTTAATCCTGTCTCTCTGATCGCACCTTAAAAATAAACTAAATCACTGTAAAACACTCAAAAGTGCCACAAAAATAAAGATTTGGCAAATAGACCACAATTCAGATCTAAGCTGCTCTTACAAATTGCTCTGTGAAACTTTCCAAACTCCCGAACTCTTTTAGGTTGAAAGGCAATGTAAAAATGAAAATTATTAACAGAATGAATACATTTGCATGTTTCCTGTACATTGTATGTTTTCTGTAGAAATAAATTCCTTAGAGCCTGTTCTTGGTTTCACTGATATAAATCAAAACTGACATTGTAGGACTTCTACACAGGGCTTTTGAATATTCATTTTTAGTTTTTACAGATGTAAGATCAATAAATATCACATAGCCTGACTATTCATTGTTGTTTTGCAGCAATGATGACTATCTTTGATAGTGTACATGCTGAGTTTAAATGGTCCCCCAAATTCTCCTCTTTTTTAAAGAATTCAAGGTGGTTCTAGTTTTCCAAAGCCTGAGAACTGCTGAAGAAAAATGAAGAGATTTAAATAGAAAAGGTAAAACTCAACACAATCTTGCATTACTAATGCAAGTTTCTCAGTAACTTCAGTAAAGTATGGACCTAAAAAGAGGAAGCTAAAACTTTCAAATACCTGCAAGCTAGAGGATAAGACTGGCTAGTGTATTTAGGGCACCTTGATACCTGTGATTAGCATGCAAAAAATGTTAGGAATTTTATTATGGCATGGATTATGAACACAGTTTCCTAAACCTAAATTCAACAGATTTCTATAAAACTAGTTAAACCTATAATTATTTTTTTTAATTTTACCATTATATTAATTGTAAATTGGAAAGATGTAATGTCACTAGGCACTTTGACAAAAAGCAACAGATTAGGTCATTAAAGATTATTCTCAGATGGAAATAATATTGTTTGCATATCTGGATTGTTGCTAGCCAAGCTAACAACTGATTTGTTAAGTTATGAGTTATAAATAATAAGGTCCTACGGTTTTTATTTTCTTTAAAAACCAGCATTAGAAGAATATAGCTAATATAAATTTCTACTTACCTGAGCATTTTCAAAACATTTTGTCTTAGAGTCACAAAAGTCATCTTTGTTTTTATCTTATTAATCCTGGGGGGAGGGGACAGGCAGGAGAAGTGGAAAACAGGCTGCACCTAGTTTCTCTGGTTTTGCTTGCTTGCACCCTTGACAGGTTTTTCTCCATGTATGCCAAGGAACTAATCAAAAGCACATTTGGTAGCTTTTACTGAAGGTTGGCAACTGCTGAACATCATCATCTTTGGCAGGAAGAATTCCATAATTTTGGTCAAACTCCTATAAAAGTTAGGTCTTCCCAAACCTCACTGTATTAACTAACAGCCATTTTTCTTCCAGCAGAACATTAGTATCATGAGAGATACCAAAGGGAGATGCACTGGAGGAGATGAAGTCTGAGGGACCCCACAGATTTAGCCTTTGAACTAAAGTGATACCTGCTTATGACAATCTGTATTCAGCCTCTGTTTTGAAGAAGAAATGTAAGAGAAAATCCCTATAGTGACCTAACTCTTGTCCTGTCTTTGGCTATCAAAGGAACATAAGTATGGATGTGCTTTACTTCTTAAGCAAAGAGAAAGAACTTTCACCTTGTATCAACTGAGAGAAAAGTACATAGAGGATGTGAAACTACAGCTAAAAAGGTTTTGGCAAAAATCACATTTTGCAGAGAACAGTTATAGGACAAGGAAGGATGCAATATGAACTTTTCCAAATTGCTTACAGAGATTTTTTGAACATTGCTTCATTAAGATGCTAGCAGTGTACCAGTAGAAAGCACTATCTACAAGACCATTTTCCATCTTTAATTATATTTATTGTGTAATCATAAAATTATGAGATATGATGATCTTTTGTCTATATAAACTGATAGCATCTTTCTCATCTCAAAATAGGTGTTCTTTGTTTTAATTTCCTATGGGGAAATGGCATTTCCTTACCCTGGCATGCTACATTACATGATGTAACAATCCAGCTCATTCAAATTATTACAAGTTATCTAATTTTCCTCACCTACTGAAATTAGCCTGAAGATGTGATAAAAAAACAAAACTTTTATAGTTACTGGATACTACTCAGAACTGTAAACGAATTCTTCAGAAGCCATAGAGCGAGAAGACAAGAGGTCTCTGTTCCTGCTATTGAAGTAAGAGGAAATTTGAAATTTTTGATACTTTTTTTTTTTTTAGTCTGGAATCTTATGTAAGTTCTACTTTACAAAAAGAGAGAAAAAAGAAAAGAATGTGCAAGGATTTTATACAGTCTCATAACTAACAGTGCTCAAGAAGTTCACCTAACAGATTACAGCTCTTGGTGCCACTGCAATTGTCCCTTTGCCTAAGTCACTATAATGAAGCATCTTCACCGTGATCATGGTGAGCCACAGAATGCATAGTCTAGAAGGGGAGCCTGACAAACAGGTATAATGAAAGCATGAGATACATGACCTCAACTCTCATGAAGCATCCTAAGAGCTTAAAGAAGCAGATTTTAAACTGGTTCAAAAGAAAGATATTAGGGTTTTGTGGTACACTGAAAATAAATATTTTGTTTCAGAGATGCTGATGTAAAGATTCTACAGTTTCAAGCAGAAGCAGCTTTGCAGGTAGGAGAGAGCATGCTGGGAAAAATGTTTGCTTTCTATTTATTTACTAATACAGAATTTTATTTATCACACACACACACTGTGGTATGGGAAAAAAATAAGCCTTGATATATTGCTGGAACACTCACAAAAATAGTGGAACTCAGGACACTTGGATTCTTATGGTTAGGGTTCTCCTGGTTAGATGCTCAGGTGTCTAGTGATTTGAGGCTTTTCCCACAGATGGAGCAACTCAAAAGCCCACAGGATTTCTCTGACTAACCTCATACCAGAACGTTTCGCTCCGGAAGCATCACCTATACATGAGATTCAGATTCATTTTCATGAACCTGTACAAACTTAATATCCTTGAGACTTCTATTACTCTTTCAAAATCAGTTGAAGCAGGCCAACTGATTCAAAATTTATTCAGAAAAAAAGAGAGAGCTTGACTGTTTTGTTTTTTTTTTTTTAATATGGAGATTGAAGGAACAGAAAAGATGATGGTGTGTGATTACTTTCCGATTAGAATGGAAAAAACTGAATGAAATGGAATTCATGTCTCCATTTTGGTTCAATTTTGAGTGCAGACACCTATTTTGAGTTAACTGTGTATAGTTTTGCACTTAGACCATAAAACAAAAAGAAGGTTAAAATTTTTCAGAAATTAAAGAAATTATAAGGTGAAATTACCATTAGAAAGGCAAATCAAAATGTACCCTAATAAATAAGGGTAATAGATAAAACACTGGATAAAACAAGTGTTCAGATAATTGGATAAAAAGCAAAAGTAGGAGCAAAGATTTTCCTGATATGGAGGTTGGCAGTTTTTGTGTTAAAACCAACTTAGAGAATTCAAAAATAATCGGTGCTGACAGCATGCTAATTACTTTTAAAAGTGTTCTATTAATTCTTCAATATTTTAAGCTGAGTTAATTTCTGCAATATTTGCCTACCCAAAGCAAAGTCCTTCTGACGTGATAGTAAACATCTGATGAAACCTTTCCTTCTCAATGGATGTCAACATGTAACTATAGTTTAATACAGGACACTTGACAAGAGAAGGACTCTATTTAAATAACCTAAACAAAATCTGATATAGTAAAGTAATATATGACTTGCGTAGAACTAATAAAAATATGTAGTTCTTTTGATTTGCTTCTAGGTTATGGGTTCAAACTGTCTAAAATGTTAATCTAAATGTTGAACCGGAGTGCTCTCGCATCTCCCCACACCATTCCCAATTCACATTATGACTAGAGAGTATTTCCAGCTGTTACTGATATGTTAATAGGACCACTGTGAATGCATACTATTTTTTAAGCCATACATATAAAAAGGAGTAGGGGTAATATTTCCAAGATAATTTAATTCAGCCCTGCAATAACTCTTTTCTATGAAAGTTGTACCCAATTTTCACTCTTCTTACTAACAGTGAAGAGAGAAGTTGCCACATTAGGTATGCCAATGGTACCCTACTAAAGTTTGCTTAAATACGCACACTTGGATTACAGAAGAGTGAGAAAGTGCTATGGAAGAGTTATTAAACATTACATCATCTGAAAACATATGTAACACGTATGAAGTCTCATTCTCTCATCCTGCCACTTCCAAATATTTTATCTTCTTTCCCCTGCTCATGCAGTGATCCCGAAGAGGGGGAAGTAAAACAGTGCTGCCGAAGTGCTGGAGATGTTGCATCCAGATTACAATCTAAGCTGCCCATCAGTTTGTTGAGCTACAACTTGTGCAGTTTACACGGGCTAAAGAAACACCTTACAGGTCAAAAATTACAACTAATTTCTGTAAATCTCAAATCATAACAGTCTAATCAAGGAATTATTATTAGCTCAGATCTGCTTGTTACAGGGGAAAGAAAGAGAGAAAAATCAAAGAAATAATATCATTATAGAAAAAGCTTCCAAAATACTAGTTAAAATTGAATCCACATATTTCCTAGGATCTACACCTTATTTTTGGTGTTATCTCACCCTTCTTTTGGGAGAGGACAAAGGCTTACAATAGAAGCTGATGACTGCTTTCTTCTTTTCTCTAGGAGGAGTGTGATGTTGAAGTTCTCCTCCTCCCCTCTAAGGTCTGTTTAGCACTATTTTGATGCACTTTCTAACATGATGTGCTCTCTACACATTGCTTGTATCACCGGTTTACAATTCCACACTACTACCAAATTTGCTATATATAGCATGTTTTAACATATTGGATACTTCTATTCTGTTCTCTTTGCAATCTCTAACACTGGTTTTGACCAGTCCCGAGGCTGCATTTCTGTGATGACCAGCAACCAACCACATGGAGTGGTTTATAGCACCAGGGCCTCTAGTATAATTTAAAAGGCTTCCATTGTCATCTCCTGTCCCCTCTACTCTGCATTTTATTCTAGGGTCACATAGTTCATTCTACATAGAATAACTTTATGATATTATTACTTATTATTAAAATATATACATAACAGTAAGCACCATACCACAAAATTGCACAAAGCTAAGCAAAAGATAGAACAAATCATGGTCATCTTGTCATTAGGTAATTGCTGTAACAGCTAAACAAACTAAAACAAACTTCCAGGAAGACCGAGACAAGGTCCAGACAGAGCCTGATAGACCTGAAGCTCATGCCGTTAGTTTAACACAAAGACCCGTGGCATTTTTCTAGTAATGGCAACACCTTATATATGGGACTACAAGGCTACATGACTGTAACATGGATGGTGGTGGGAAGCTAAATCTGATATGTTCTCCTGCACTCCTGATATGCCTATTCCAGACTATGTGCAGTGTGATTCACTGTCACTGATGTTGATAAGGTGGCGGTACAGATGCAGGCACAGATTATAATGTTCATGGTTAGAAGTTTTTTGGCATGACGTCCAGAATTTTCCCAAAAATATACAACAAGGAATACCTGTGTCCAAAACCTGGGTCCCAAGTACAATGAGAATCAAAATCTATTGCACTTCATTTCACTAGACCAAAAATCAAAACATGAAAAATAAAAGCATGCAGTGTTGTTCCTAACAAATAAAAGATCAGTGACAGCATCTTAAAAGACACAGGCAGTATTTAAAATTTCAAAAGTATTAGGAAATCTATAAAAAGCTAACTGCAACAAGTTATACCTTGACAGTAGGAAAGCACAAGTAAAGCATATTCAGCAATTGCTGTTGGGATTACAGCACCACCTAGTGTGTTCTGGAACTGCTCTGAAAAGAAATTTTTATTTTTGACTTATGTTTGCCTTTGGAATTTAAATCAGGTCACTATCTTTTTGGTTTTCATAATTCTGGTAATTTGTATTATGAAATTGCAGTCTGAGCTTCATTAAATTCATGGATTTTGACTGCACAAGAATATCACCAGAGGAAGTATTAGATATTATTACAGTAATTCCCCCTCTGGTGCCAAAACATGACTTATTCCATCGCCTAATGAAAGGATCTACAAGACCTTCTTTTCCTCTGACCCTCTTTTTAAGGAAATGAACATAATTTTCTTCAGGCATGGAAGGAGGAGCCTGTCTGCAGGAACTAAGATAACCCAGTGGTAGGACTGGCTACCCTCATAAGCACCCGAACATGGGCTTTCCATGTTTTCAGACTTCTCAAGAAGTAAAAGGACACCCCCTTCTTTCTATTTATCCTAAGCATTCTGAGAGACTATGGGATAAATCCCATACTGAGCAATTAGGCTTTTTTCCCCTGCAGAACAGGATAATCCTAGATAACCCTGGGCACAATTTGATAATGATACTTGATAATGATAAATTACTTTTCATATCTTTTTCTCTGATTGCAATGCAAACAAGGGAGGACAGTGGAAGGTCTGGATAGCGAAGGTAGGTTATTTATTTACATACTTATCAAGAAGGAAAAACAGTGCTAGAATTAAAAAGGAAGAACAGACACAGTGATTGAGCAAGCCTCTGAATTTTCACATATTTGTGAGGTCACAGTTCAGTTGTACCACCCGACTACTTCCAGATTTGAACTGAAGGTATTGGTGGGGTTTTTTGTTTACTTTCCATAAGAGAGAGTGATCAGAAGGACTGGAAAACTGCAACCTTTTCAAGCATTCCACGGCATATTTGTATATGTACTATTTAAATATATTTAAAAATTTAGAAGTTGAAAAGACCCATTGAAATCTAGTATGTAAATGCTAATTTGAAGTTGTCTAGGCTAATTCATGCCATTGTGAAAGGGGAGTATGCATATGATTGCATGAGACTTTCTTTTCATTGCACTCCTATCTCATACAGTGAGCTTATTGCTGAGCATAAATGTTGCTCAAAAAAATGACTGTTTCTCCTTACAGTCTTTATGTAGAGCTTTGCTCTGTTACTGTACATTGTCCAAACGCAACACTGAAGGCAAAGATAGCCAGGTTTCTCTATTAGGGGTTTTGCCTTGAAGAAGGGCAAAACCAGTTGCAAATGGTAGGAACTACCTATCTTTGTACAATCACCTTCTGATTAGAGCACCTTTCCAGGAAATAACATATCCTCCTAACTGATAAGTTATGAGTGGGCTATAACGGGACTAGTCTCCTTCCCCTCTGTGGTAAATGGGTCTCTGTGCTGAAAAGATTCAAATATTTAATGCACAAGAGACAGCCTGCTTGTGTGACCTAACAAGAAAGACATTTCCCATGGGAAGCTCTGAGGTCTTGTTTTTGTTCATTGTGTCCCTTGTGCACCTATTTTCAATGCCTCTAAGCAAATTGCTCCAAGGATGGCTTATGAAGGAGTCAGGGATGCGGTCTCCTCTGTCCAATGGAATTTAATTTATCACAAAGCTACAAAGCTGAAGTTCTTCAACTTTCTCAAGAATAAACATGTCATTTACTAAATCTTAAATAAATAAAGACCAAAGACAACCCTAATATGTAAGGGGAAAATTGCAAACCTGACTGTAATTGCATTCATCACAGTCAGCTTTACCTGCATTACTTATTTTTCATCACTGATCATGAATTTCTGGAACAACAATATTCCAGCAAGCTGTTAGATCCTTTAATGTAAATTTTTTATACATTTCCAAACTTCATATTGGCAAGCTAAAACAAGCCTGAACTTTATAACCTAGCAGGAACACAGAATGAGAATTATAATGATAGTACTTGTAATTCAGATTTTAAGAAAGGATTCTAAGAAGTTCATGAAGAGTTGCCTTTTTTTTTTTTTTTTTTTTAATTGGACAAGAAGCCTGGCAGGTCAAGAAAATGTAATAAAATATAAAAGCAAAATCTAATTAAATTTTACTCTTAGCAGCAAAATAGAACCCTGTATTATTTATGCAGAGTAGTATATACTCACACCTGGCTTCAATTACACACTGTACATATGGGTAGCTGAACAGTGATCTCTCCCAATTCTGTAGGCAGTAACACGACAGCTTGGCTATACCTGAGCTAGTTACCTCTGTGTCCCTTCATAGACAAGGGAGGGCACTGAAAGGGTGTGTTTTATCGTAACAATTTTAGAATGAGACTAGTCATGCCATAGAAATGCCTGTTTCTTTCTTCTGCCTATAAATGAACCCAGATGACTAATTCTGATGACGGTATGTGTGTTATGGATGTCAATATTTGGTTACATAAATCCCAAACCAACTGTCTTTTCTCCTTGTGCCATTCTTGGGATAGCAATTTTTCTGTCTTGAAACATGCATGACAACATCTGTGACTTGGGAGCAAAATATCTTAACCATAACTTTTACCTTACACATTTTTAGTATGCCTTAGAAATATCAGTTTGAATCTGGAGTGGCAATTGTCAATAAAAGTATTATTTTTATAGTCTTTTTTTTTTTTTTTTAAGTTTGAATCTCTGGGAACTGTATACACCATCTTTCACTACACTATTATTGGCATGTTACTTTGTGCTACCATGATTCATTTAAATGATCACAGGATGAAATAAACAGCAGTATCTTGTTCTCAGTAAGAGATAACTAAATTGCCTAGTTTTGTTTAAATATATATATATATATAAAAGTTAAGAGATTAACTGACTTCAACAGTCCATCAGTATTGAACCTTTGAGTCTCCAAATATTTTTTAAACTAATATGTTCAAACATGAGGAAACTTTCTCCCAGGAAAAAAAAAACAAACCAAACAAACAAAAAACTGAACAACAAAAAGACAACACATTTTGGGAAATGGGATGAAAATCATCCTTAACTTTTAAAGCTGACAAATACAGGGGTTCAGAACAGCAATGTTGTTTCAAATATGGCAATGTTTAGGAAAAATAGCTCAAGGGATATAAATTATAGTAAATATTTAAAGACATAATTTTTCTTTCATCTGCATTGCTATACAAATTCTAATTAAATTAAGGATTTGGAGAAAAAAAAATTGTCTGAAGTGAGTATTAAGTAGGTTAAGAAGGCCAGATGCTCAGAAGTTGATAGGCAATAATTTATAAATCATCAGACAATATCTTTCATTGACTATGTGAAGTAGGAGTTGCTGAGGTGTGGCAGGAATGGAGTGATAAGAAAAAATAGTTATACCCACTTGGAAATCCTTATTTAAATAACATGTCTATAGACTATGTGATGATATAAAAAGGTGGAACAAGACCATATCCTA
Organism: Pygoscelis adeliae; assembly: GCF_000699105.1. NCBI lineage: Eukaryota > Metazoa > Chordata > Aves > Sphenisciformes > Spheniscidae > Pygoscelis > Pygoscelis adeliae. Next base: position 5,100,199 of record NW_008825428.1, read on the forward strand.
GTCATACACTGGCACTTTTTTTTTTATATGCATTACAGAAATATCTGGCTTGTGGCAAGGCACCAAATAAAGAAGAGCAATGAATCAATCAAAGGAAACTGAAGTAAAGACTGAAAACAACTGTACAATCAAAATTAAATCTAGCAGCAATTTTTATCGTGCATAAATGAGATGCATATACACAATAAGCCCTGGAGAACATATTCATCAAAAAAGACAGAAGACAAAAACAAAGAAACAGACGTGAAACGCAAGATAACATTTAGAGTTATTTGTGATACTGTGATGATAAAATATTCTCTCAAGTTAAAAGAAAATTATATCCTCCAAGGAAACAGGCCTTCCTATTTATATGTCATCATATGGCATGAAATCAATTTTTTTTCCGTGGAGCCATGAGTACAAAGACCACTTGGCAGCTCAGAAACTTGGCAATGTTTAGCAGTAGTGTATTACAGTGGCATATTTTAAGAACAGCTAAGGCCCCGATTTTTCTTCAATTGTATTCATTAAAGATAAATTAACCATGAAATGTAATTAAAAAAACCTTTCTGCGAGCCTTCTTCCATCAGAAGATGTGTCCGATCTTTGAATTTCAACTAAACTTTTTGAGGGGAACAAATAAAGTTTGAAGAGAGACTGTCTTTCCTTGCATACTATTAAAAATATTTGAATAAAAAATGAACTCCTCTGCTTAAACTATTCTTCAGTTCCTCACAGATAGGAGAGTTGGGGACAGTAACCTTCTGGAACAGAAAGAGGATAGTCTGCATTGCACTGAAATATGATTACCACATTGCAGTAGCTTTCACTGTGAATATGCAAAAACTGCTTTATTTGTCCAGTCATTATTCAATGATTTTTCTAATTATTGTTATTAACATGATTTTCCTCAGTTCCAATATAAAATTCAGTATGTGAAATTCATAGAGTTGTTTAATAAAGAAGTTCAATAACAGATTTCCCTGATTGTGCTGATTTCTGCAGGAAAGTTGCATCAAGACGAACTCACCTAGTCTATAAATTTACCATCCTCCAATTTACCAGCACCTCAGAAACTAGTAAAGTTTTCTGAAGATGACATGAATAAAATAAAAACTCCAAACACTAGCATAAGTAAAAACATGAAGCCTTTCCCCCCTAATTTTCTCTTATAACAGAAAACGCTGGAGAAGTTGCCTGATGTAAATGTCTGCTATAAATGCCCTAGGTCTTACTTTCTTTTCATGCATGAGATAAAGCAAAGTCAGCAAAGTAAAACTACGAGTAAAAAGTAAAAGTACAATTCTAAATAAAATCATATCATACATTTATTTACTCGTAATAAACTGACCATTCCCCCAAGAGGCCTTAAAATGGCAATAGACTACTTGTTCACCTAAAGCCTTTTCCATTTTAGCACCAGGGTCTTGCTGATGCCTTTAAATTTTCAGATTTTTCCAGTGTAACACCATTACATTTTCTCTAGGTAATACTTGCTCTGTCTTGATTCAATCTCTTAGTGATCCCCATCAAATTCTGAGAGCTTTAAGTTCCCTGGTATAGAGTCTTTGAAGTGCCTACTCCATTTCACCTTCCATCCCTTGCATACCTTTCTACTGAATCATTTGATAAAGTCTTCACTCATATGACTAGTATATTCATCTGAGTCAGATCTACAAGCATGGACCCTATGTATAAGCAAGGAGAACCAGACAGTAGGATAGGAATGAAAAGTCTGGGGGTAGTATTTAAATTCCTTACAGATGTCTCTTTTTCTAGCATATCCATATGTACATCTTATGATTTTCCCTCTTAGAAGTTAAAAAGCAAGCCTAGTTGCCTTAGAGACAGGTTAGGTACAGTATCAACTAAAATATAACACGCTACAGGGAATTTACAGGAAAAATGCACTTAATAAAAGAGTTCAGGATTACTCGTGCCAATAGCCCACCCAGTATAAACATATGCTGGCAACTGAAGCTGTTATTGTTTCTCTGCCTTTACTATATAACCTATTTTTTCCCTGAAGTAATTTTTTTTTAAACTGTTTGGCTGCATTGCTAAAAGATGGATCGTCTGTAAAGACTTGATAAGTACCTGCTAAAACATGTTTTTACATGCACATTGTGATCATTATTGTGTAAAGAAGCTAAGTATTAATTTGGAAATAAAGCCTGAAAATATATCAGTAGGAAGAGTATTTGACCTTCTGGGCATGTGAACATTGCTGCGAAAAGTTTCTCTAGGGCTTATGAGAGTTTCACAGAAAACAAGAAAATTGAAAAAATTCAAAAAATAAAAGTACTATTGCAATCAAGTACTACACGAATAACACTTAAATCAAGCTTACTGAAAACAAAATCAATCAAGAAGCAGCAACAAATGATTAAAACAAAACAGCAATACAAACACGAATCAAAACTGGGCTGATTCTTATGAAATGCTAACCTCATGAATATAAGGAGCACAGCTTTCTTCCCAAGACCTTGAGTTCCCTCAAGGATGCTATTTACTGAGTGATTTATTCAGTTATTTCTTATTTTATCTAAATACCACACATATTCTGCAATCCCCAACTTCTCTTTGATGGCCCATTAAGCTTCTGCTGAAGTCACTTACTATATTCTCGGGTTGTATAAGTATTCACAAAGACTTAGATATAGAAACACCACATCATTTTAACATATAGAAATAGATTTATTTTTATAAATGCAAAACAACTAAGTCTTTAGGCCCTCAAAGTGAGATTGTGCAGTGCGGAGATTAGATGAAGTCGTTGCTGGTCTTTGTCTTCATCCCAACCACACGAATAGGTTTCCTTTGGTTAATTTTTTTAGTGTGATGATGTAGCCTGTGAATTTTTCAGGGGTATGTTAATGAAGCCAGCTTGGAGACAGCTATCATCACTAAATATTAGGCTAGGGATTAACATCTGGTTGGTGTAGTACCAGAATTCAACACGAGGAGAGTTAGTAAAGGAGTAACTCAGCTACTGCCTTGCCACTGCCCATATAGACTGCCATGATCCTTCTCACATGAGTAAAGGTAAAGAGAACAGGGTATTTATCTTTTTTTTTTTTTTTTTTTTTTTTCACATTTGGAAGCCAAGATTAGGTAAGAGTTTTGCAACCATACTTAGGTCATCCATCACCTCCCACTCTTCTATGCAGGCATGTGTCAAGCCCTTTCAGGAAACCTACAATTCAAACACACCATTTTAGGTAAGCAGAACCTGGTGTCATGTATGTAGATGGAAACTAAAAGCTTGTATTTTACCTTTTAAGGCATTACACAATAATACTGAAAATCAAAGTCCAGGACTGTTATAGCTCTCTCTTCTCAAGACAGGAGACTCCAGTTTTATTTCACACCTGTCATTTGGCTTTCTTCATAACTCCTCCAGAAAACATCTCTTCTTTTCCCCTATTCTGAACTTGTGGTGTATTCCCTAAAGCCTTTGTCTGCAACTCCTCTGTGCCTAAAGATACTTTCATAAACAAGCATAAACTCTGTTGTCATCATCTTTAAGCTGACAAATAAAAGATATGTCTCTCTGCTCCAACTTCATCTTCTTCTGTCTAAAGTAAAATAAGTTCAGTCTTTTTCTAGTGGTTGATTGCCCGCAAAGAGCTGTCAGAGAACTGACCTAAGGCTTAAATCTCTCTTTCAGCTGTTTATTAGTCAGGAGTTAAAAATCACCATAAGACTAAAAAAAATAAAAAGCTGTATCTCAAGTAAGGAGAAAATAATGACATGGAAATGGTTTAAACTGCTGTAAGCCAGTTTGACCACTTGCAGACAGACCTCTCAACTGAGGGAGCAGCTACAAATTTTGACATTTGTTCAAAAGATTCTTCCTTGCCAACCTTATCTGGGTTGCAACTAAGCCAGATGGCCTTAGTCCAGGGATTTAAACAGCCAAATGTAAAGGAAGGCAACAGTTCTAGCTGAAGAAAAAATAAAACAAAACAAACTTTAGAAATACTAATGACAACGCATGGTAATGGTAACCCATGTCCACCCATAGATCTGCTGTAGTAATTGAAAAGAAAAGATAAAAAAAAAAACCCAAAACAAACCAACAACAACAAAACAAAATTATGTCTGTTGTTCTGAACATTTCTGAGGTTGTGGCTTTTGGAAGTAGAAAAAGTGATTGCCTATAAACCATATTCTGTGATGTTTCAAAGAAGAATGAATGGAACTATATTATAGTCTTTCCTTCTGTACCAAAATTCTCAAAATCACAGCAACAGCAGGTCCTGGCTCGTAGGGTTGACATTAATGAAAAACATCTTTCAGCTCTAAAAAGGATATGTCTAAACAGGGGCAGGGAGGAGAAGTGTATTTTAATCTACCTGAAATATTTAGCTTAATCCAAGACGTAACATTTCATTGCAATTTTTGTTTCAATTAATTTAAATTTTTTCCCCTTTTCTTCCTTTATTTTTTAACTTACGTTGACTTCTCAAGTGGAAATGGTAATTTCAAAATGAAAAAAGACTACTGTTTTATCCCAAGAATAAATTAAATGAAACATTTGCATTTTGTATTTTTCTCCCCATCTTTAAAACAGTCACCAATTTTTCTTCAAATTCTCCCTACAAAATGTTAAAGAACAACCCTCTTTAGATAGTACTACATGATACAGAATCTAGTTATTCTGTCCGATGCCATAAGGAGGCAGGAAACTGACCACTACAAATAAAATCCCATTGCAGATTTAAATACATTTAATTCTGTTCTAAAGATTTAATTCTTTTTTCCATTACATAAAGTCTAGTTATTAAGTAATATCTGATATTTACCAATAATTGACGGGACGTATTTAAGGACGTTTGTTTTTTAATTTTCCCCTCAAGAAACCATATATAAACTTGATGAAAAGTAGGTCCAGAGTAGGTCCAGCTATTTTTCATAATTTGTCATCAGCCACATAAGGGATGGAGCTGATTAATATTTGGTAACGTCCATTTTTACAAAGAGGACCTAGAACATTCAACTATCAAGGAAGTTTTTAGCTGTTTCCTTCTACCCTGATAAACTACCACAGGTTTCATTTCAGATGATAACTGCCTACTTATCTGTCAAGTAGACTGAGACACGCTGTCATTTAAAAAAAAAAATCTAAAAAAAAAAAAAGTGAAATATGTCTTTGATTCATACTCATACTGATGAAAATGTAGGAAGAATACTTCTGGAAGTCTTGCAGATCACTTTTCACTAGTTCTAATCCCCACAAGAATCAATGTATCAAATGTTTTCCACAAACTTCAATTTCTTGCTGAATACTACTATTCTGCAAGCTCAGACTTGCATTCATATGTGTATCTGACATTTCAGCTACAGTGAAAACAAAATGTGAACAGCACAGCAGGCTGCTAATCTCAGACAAGTTTTCCTAAGTTAATACATGCTTTTTAAATACTTTCTGCAGAAGTAAGTAACATGCTGAAAAAACACCCTTGTCTTTGAATAGGTTTTTGTCTTTACAGCACAAAAATGTGAAAAGATTCACCCTGGCATTGACCACCAGAAAGACAATTTCAATATCTTCTGTTTCAACAGATTTATTAAGAAAAAAATCCCATTACCAGATATATTCTACGTCTGTTTTAAACCATAGACCAAATCCTATATCCTTAACTGAGCTAAAATATTACTTGTCGAATTCAATAAACTTTGGTCGAGTAAGGAAGTCAATGCTTAAAATATTTTACAATTTATATATAGGCAAAAAGGTTTTACGTTCAATAAAAGCTGGTTTTTATTGAACCAGTTTCAGGACAATTTTTCTCACTTTTAGGCTTAGACTGTACCCCTACTTCCGATCTGTGCCTAACCACCCAGCTTCTCCCTGCCTGCCTTGCCTTTTTACCTCCTGGGCCATCATTTGCTTTCTTTCTCCTCTTCAGGTGAGTTTCAGCAACAGACTCCCCAACAAGCCAAACAGTCTCTCCATTTCACACGGAGATACCAACAACACTGACATTCCAGGATAGAGTTGGGCAGACTGTCTTCATTGCTGTAATAAGCATCAATAATGGAAAGCATCACTTTGCACCAAGTAACCCTTTAGTTTCCTGATTTCTGTACTTTTCCAAAATGTAAATATCTGGTCATGGGTGTGCCATGAAAAGGTTAACAGAAGTTCACCTCTTTCTACTTCTGTTACACACAGAATTTTATGAGAGACTCTCCCAAATGTTATTACCACTGATATATATCTATTTAAGTAGAAGGCACATTATACTTTGGAAGATCAATATCTTCGGGGAAAATTTCCAGTCAAGCATTACGTATTTAGCATTTCCCCATAACTATACTCAGCCAGTCGATCCATTAAAAAAGTCTGAGTATATAAAAGTCTCAGCTTACAAACTTGGGCTTGGAATTGATCGAGGAACAACACACCCTTTCCCTTTCTTAATTTTTGAAGCACTAAACACCCCACCCTCTAATTCCCAGAAAAAGAATTTGACAATAGACTTTCAAACACTGTAGAAGTTTTACAGATATATAGAGCCAACAGTGTGCATTTATAATTACCTATAATTTCTCAATTTATTTATGGATAAAGTTAGTTAACACCCTAGTGGGGATTGAGCTGCTCAGTTCAAGCATCACAATAGCCAGAGAGAGTTGCCAAGTTCCAGTACAATATTCCAGAGCCAAGATTATTTTAAAATTTTTTTTCTACTACAGTGCAAGCTAGTTATACAGACATTATACTAACTATATCCAATTTCAACGTCAAAACTGATACAGCATTTTCTGAATCTGAAGCTTTTAAATTACTTGAGGATTTGAATTGTCAATATATAAAAATTATCTTTTTTTTTCCATTATCATTCAGTTGCCTCTGTAATTAATGGCAGGTTTTGCCTATTAAATAATTTCTGAATCTTAAATAATCATCTGTGTTGACAAAATTTGCTGAAGCAACACATCACATTTCAGCATTATATTATTATCAAGGAGAAAAACCTAGTAGAATAGAATAGGTAGTGCTCAATTTACTTTTCTTACTCACCATGAGGATGTGCATAAGAATAGCAAGGAGAAATTTTTAAATAACAAAATATTCTAAGTCAGTAGCTTTTTTACTTTTGTCACTCAGAATTACTTTTATTGTCTCTGATTAGATATTTCATAAACAACAAGAGGACATGATTAGTACTTTTTGTTAAGACTCAAACTCTGACTGAAAATGTATATCAAAACAAGCTTGTATTTCTGGCTTTTGGAGTTTTGCTTTCACGCTGTTGATATTGAGATATGTGTGTATGTGTGTTTAAGATATGGCGAGGGAGAAAACCAACCCTTCAGCCTTAGTCTGACAGCCCCTCAAACCCTGAGAGACATCCAAGCAAAGGCTTTTATCAGTACATCTGGAAGTGAGCAGGAAGTACCAGCCCACTGGACCTCCACCTATTACTTGTTTGACAGCTGTGAGTTAATGTATGAGCAAGCAGACAATGGACAAACATGATGGGGTCATCCTTAATGCAGATAAATGAAATCTGATAAAACACAGGATTTTACAAGGCTGCTAATGAAGGCACTCAGGAAGTAATGGAAGGAAGACACGCACTATACAGGGTTTTTTCCCCACTTTCAAACGCCTTGCAACAGGACTCAAAATTTTAGACCAAACAATTTGCAGATGAACTCCCTTCAAGCCTTGAGGACAAGAGAATACAACATCCCATTTCCTTCTGCTCTCAGAAGTAAAACCCACAGCTCAGTTCCTGAGGGTAGAGGTCTACAGGAATACAAAGGAAATGAAATGAGATCTCAGCCAATTTGGTTATTAAGCCTTAGTTTTTCTATTAATTATGCTTAGTACAGTCAGTTAACCAGTGCAGTATTCTTTGGGACTGTCTCATTCAGAAATATAGCCTTAAAAAAACCAACCAAACAAAATCCCCACAAAACTCTTACTATTTCACTCTTTCTGGTGCCATAAAGTGACCAGACCAATTTATCCATCTTCAGTGACAATGACTGACTTTGAGAAGCTGCTCCAATATTGCCCAGTGGGAAAAAGAAAACAAAATAATCTTCAGGAAAAATATTTATCCTTCATTAAATTGCTTATAAAAACCCAGGAAAGCAATGAAGGGCACTTGGTTATCTGCACACGTACTAATCAAAGAATATTTTCTAAGGCTGGCATGGAGTTAGACTGCTATGTACTTCAAGAAAAGGTCATAAGCCAGTGAAGTGTAATCGATGGTTTCCAATGATACAAAAATATTCTACAGCAACAGTAATTATTAAAATATTTTGGGGTTTTTTTTCAGTGATGAGAAGAGTATATAGAACATAAACCAAAATAACAAAACAAGACAAGACTAAGAATTTTTGTATCAAACAAGTCACATACACCAGAGCAGCATAGTTTATCTATATTTGAGATTTGACAAAACAAATATTGTAGAATATATAGACTATATGCATATGAATATAGACATATATATTAAATTACATATATTAGTATATACTATACACTATACATACATTTCTTATATGTGTGTAATTACATATATATTTTGAATGAATTTTGATTATTTTAACAGAACATCTGTCTTGCTTTTTACATTTGTAAAACCAAAGAAACTGGAGAAAACAAACATCATCAGCTACTTCAGTCCATTGAAGCTGTTAGTTTTTATTTCATTAGGATCTTTTACCCTATCTAGGTGAATCTGAACCGAAATTAAAAATTAGTTACTGTAGTTAATTTCTGTTTATTAGCTACTATATATCCTATGAAAACATACAAGATAAGGAAATACTAACAGAAAAAGTAGAAGTTTGTCAGTTATAACACTATATAAATATACATATGCACATAAGTATACGGTATACAATACTATTTATGTTGTACATACAATACATTGTATATAGTGTATATATAATACAATAACAATTTCAGAAAGGGTGCACAAACAAGGTAGAGAGAAAGCATGGATAAGGGTGTACTAAATAAAAAGCCTTGCTTTTTTAGAGTTTCTAATAAAATTAAGTTAGAAAGACTTTAAAACATATCCAAATGCACCAATCTGAACTGACTTATTTGTTCAACAAAAATGAAGTTGCAAGTGAAGTCTAAATCAACATTACATATTGGTATTTCTGTCATATCTAATTTCCAGCTGATTTTTTTTTTTTCCAAATTCATCTCCTTCCATGTGATCTGCCATTTCAGAATTGTTTTATTGATATGCTTTGCTTTTATTTTCATTTATATACAATTGACTACTGTTCTTTGTTGACCTGGAAAAGCAACTGATTACATGCCATTTTGGAGCTGGAACTGATTAAATGCTATTTTTCTCTGGAAAAATCTTGGAAGTCCAAGTTTTACTGTAATCTGACATTTACTTGCAAACAGGCATGCACTCTAAAAGAGTATTTGATTTTTCTATACATTCGCATTTGATTATCTTCAACTTTTAGCTTTCATCTATTAGTCTCTGGTTGATCAGGCATTAGAAGACACAGCTGGTTTTGATTAAATAATTATTTTTAAAATAAACCTGATTTATACTGGATCTCTATTGAAACTTATTGCTTTCATATTTTTACGTAATAAATTCAGCCTTGATAAATGTCAACTCACAGCTGGTTGTAAAACAGGATCATCCAGTCAGAAAATATTCATATTTTATAAAAAATATGGTGGGTGGGGGTGTGAGGGCGTATTTTTCTTTTAAACAAATGTGTAACATTTCTGTGAAAGTGACTAGTTTTTGTTAACAAGTATTGTTCTGAAAAAAAATCTCAATTTCTATAAAAATAATCCTAAATGGAAAAAGTCATAAAGTTAAAAATATTTTAATATGGTTAATATATGAAAACAAACACATTCAAGGATACATCTGACATTCAAACATAACTTCTGTTTCTGCTGTTGAGCCAACCCTACATTTTTGCTGCTTCTTGCCCAAAGGAAGTGACCAAACAAGAAAGTCTCTCTCCTGTAGAAATCTGCAAGATCAACTCGCAGTAACTGGCTCTGAGGAGTACCTGTGTTCTTCTCAAGTAAAATGAGGTTTCTGTATTAAAAAGGTAAGCTACAAAATTATTCAAACCATTGCTGTAACCTTTCTAGAACAGGCTTATGAACATTGCCTGTTCTCCCTTCCAGCTGCGCCAACTATTACTTTGCTGCCAATGGCATGACAGTTACTAAAACTCAGTGCACTTTTAAGACGTAATTCTTTAGTAATTTCCACTTTACTCATAACTTCAGCAACAATGCTAGAGATGAGCTGGAGAAAGAAACAACATAGAAAAAAGCAACCAAAATAAATGAAGAATAGGAAAAAAAAAAATTCCATGAAGAAAAAGACTGCAGTCTGCAAAGGAGAACGTAAAGGAACACCAATGGTAATGCATCGAGACAAAACATTTCCAGAAAACAGCTCTCAGGCCAGGTCCTTTCACAAATTCATTTATGTATCTTCTATCAGGTTTTATATATCTTCTATCAGTTTCATAATATTCTTCTTAAGCACTGGTAAGGATCTCAGTGTTGAGGCCAAATAAAATAAAAGCTAGATATCTAAATAGATACCTAAGGTACCAAATAAGTATAGTTTGATTGCTGTAATAGATGACAAGTATTTGTCAGGTACATATGAAGAACTTGCATACAAATTTGGGGTTTAAAATTGTCTTCACAATTTTGCCTGAAAAGGTGCATCTGACAAATATTTTTACTTCACTGCTTTTGAAAAGAAAAATTCTTTCTGCATTCTGAGAATGCAGTGTATTAACAGTTGTCTCCATGCACCTTTTCAGGGCTACTCAGACTTCCCCTAAGTTTAGCTAAGCTAATTTACCTTCTTACTTTGAAAGGCCACAAGGACAAGTGAGTGAATTGTGTTATTTCTGTTGATTCATTCTGCTATCACCACAGAATTATTTTTTTCCGGTTTTGAAACCGTTCCACCTCTTCTCCTCAAAATTTATCAGTTCTGGGGCTCCTGCATTCAGCTCAGCCCCATCTTTGTGTGTGAAATTCTCTACTCTGCTCTGGTCCACTCACAATTTAGGCTGGTCTCTTCAAATGCAGGCACTAGATTCAGCTGGGCAACAGAAGACAGTACCGATCAATACAATACAATACCATCTCTCAGATATTACTAATCTCTGTATAAAGAATAGCTGGAGCAGCAAATAATTAAAGTATTCATGCAGGCAGGCATCAGACTGTATTGCAGCAAGCCTCATCTCTATGGCTGAGGCACTGCCCAACCACATGGTGTCCAGGAAACAGGACAGAGACCCGCAGAGTGACACTCCATGCTAATCTGGAGAGTGGCGAGATCTTGATAAATTTCATAGCTATGCCAAAAAAAATGGCATTTTGCCGTTCTTTGTACTTCACAAATGAGAGGAAGCTCCATTTAATTTCAGCCAGCTTTCTCTTCTATGGCCATAGAAACCTAGAAAGACTTCAAGACCCTGCATCCCGTAAATAAGGGTTTAATGTCATGGGCAGTCAGCAAGTATGCTGGGAGTCTACTCGAGTCGAGGTCACAGTAGCAGTAGTATAGCTACAATGTATGTTTCAGAGCAGGTAGCCAAGACTTCCAGATTTCTGTATGCAGATAGGACTAATTAGAACAGGACTTGGAGAAAAACAGAAAAAGGCTTTCTCATTTCGTCATGGCTCAGATGAATAAATTTAAGAAGACTGCCTATGCACATGAATTCTGATACTCCTCTTCAAGCTAGCTAGGCCTTTGCAACACATACAAAAACAGTGTTAGCACTAACCACTATAGGATTTTAGACTGCGTAAAGAGCACTGTCAACTTAGCTGGGTGTTTGCAGAAGGAAAAAGAAAAGTGCACAGAAAATGCTGATTAGGGCTCATAATTGTAGGGGAAAAATTTATGAGGACTAGGATATCCTGCCTCCACCCTATCACGTAACTCTGCCTGCCTACCTAAACAAATAAAGTGTTGTATGATTTACACTCCTTAATGTTAATTAACCTTATTTTCACATTTCCTTTCAAACTCAAATAAGTGTTTTAAAACATTTAAAAATGTTCATTTTGGTTTGTTCTTTTAGAAATACTAAGTGAAACAACTCTTTGTAAACTAAACTTTGACATTAGGAAAACGTATCAAGGATTTAAAATGCTATAGTAGCCAGAGTATTGCTGAATATTCAAATAGTGTTTTAAGGGTATAGACTAATGCTTTATATAAACTGTCCTGCAATATCCACAAGTGAAATCTTACATATGAAAAGCATGTGTATGGGCGTGTGTGAGAAAAAGACAGGGAGTTAGTTATAAAAAATGCAGCTCTTAAATAAAATATATTTTAATTGATGTGAATTTGGCAGTACTTAACATGCTTATGTCAGTCTCAAAGTTATTAATTGGTCTGATTTAAGATCAGATATTCCCATACTGGCTGGGTTGTGAGGAGTCCACCTAGAGAAAGAAAATAATTCCTTTCAGATGAAACTTTGGGGATGATTGTTGATAAAGAAGTTTCCTTGCATTATATTCATTGTGTTTCTGGCTTCATTACAGACTGCCTCAAAAGCCAGAAAATACACGGTGATTTTAAGAAGCAGGCTGAAGAGTCAGGTTCTTTGCAACATGATGTTATGCTTCAAAAGTTTCTCAAAATTGTTTCCTTGGTAACTATTGACAACATGGGCCTGGCACATGTGTCCACCAAAATATCACACACCTTCTTATTGATAATGGTGAGTTGGTAGTCACTTCTTTGTAAAATAGCGGTTAGTTGCTCTCCAGCATGAATAAGATACCACCTTTTCCTCATAATAGAGAAAGAAATTCCTCAGAAACATCACAAAATTTTCATTTTAATAAACAGATTTGTGTCTCTTATAGAAAGTAGTCATTTGAAAAGGTTAAGGTCAGAAGCAAATAAATTAATTGAAACAGTCTAACCTTGGCTAGAGATTTTACTGTTCTCTTCATGATTATTTTGGTGACTTGTTACACAGGCTGTCAGTGGGTAGCGAAGACTTATCAGGTTCAACTCTCCCCACCGTCAAATTTAGACTTTACAGTATCATGGTTTCCCAACTACTGTTTGGATGTAAAAGAAAGGAAGGTATTTTCAGCATCTACTCAAGTGCAAGATATTGACACATTTCACTACTAGGTAGAGGAATATCACGATACTCACCAGGAGTATCCTGGTGTCCTGACAAAAAGATCATCTTTCACTTCTTAGTCTGAACAACAGTTTATTTTGATAAACATTTCAAACAGAAGTGATGGTAGTTCTTAGATACGGATAATTTCAAATTAAAACCTTGTATTTATCACCTAATGGAAACTGTACTTTGAACATTCCAGTCTTTTTTGTCATTTGAAAAAACAAATTGTCCTAGAAATCCATTCAGCTTCATCAGTGCAAAATGAAAGATTAATCCTTCTATGTCTCAAGAAAGAGTTGCCTTTATTATATTTCAGAACAGGACAGCAGTGACTTTCTGGGTATGATGTAAGAATCAATCTTCTTACACTTTCCATGCAGTATCTCTAATATTGTTATATATTTTTGTGAAATATCCAAAGAGCAATATAGCATCATGTAAAATATTTTTTACTATTACAGTAATAAGTTTTTCATTTGCTATCTAACTGAGAAGGAGATAACTAGCTGAATATCAAAACATAGCTACTACTTCATAACTTGCAGAGATGGCTGATTACAATCACCTTGTGCACATACCAAAACTAATTACTGGATTGAATATTTAAGGAAACAACTAATGTACCGTGTTGAAGTAGAAATAAGACTTAGCTGTTCCCGTGTTTTGATCTTTATTGGTATCCAAGTTGTCATTTAATCAGAACACTGCCAAAGCATTTAATACTGCTGGTACAGCCTAATCAAAGGCATAGTGTGAATAAAACATTCAAACAGATTAAAATTAATTAATCAGTGGAATTAAAGCTTCTTTCCAATAAAGGAATGTAGTTGTTTAAGGTCTGGTGATGTGATTATCTTGATTGTCTTTCTGGCCTCATTTCAACAATTTATTATCTCAGTTTCAGATGAAATAAATCTGAAGGGGAATAGACATCCGCTTTAACTTAGTTTGTTTTGGCATAGCATTCAGTAAAAGACTTTCATTTACGTACCATATGATTTGATAAAACAGGTTGCAATTACTGCACAAAATATGCTATCGTTCTCACTCATTAAATCCAGGCAATAATTTTTGCTTTTCATAAATCTACAGATTCTTTTCCTCCCCTGTGAGTTTGCTTCTTAATCGTTCATTCATTAATGAAAATACAATTACTATAGAAATCACAGTTTCTGAAAACCTCTAATTTAGCACATATTAGGCATTTTATTTTACAAAAAATGGAAAGAGGATTTTAACTCAGACTGGTTTTAGAGGTTAAAAATAAAACTAGTTACAGAACAATTGCATTTTATAGGACTATAATATAGACAGCTAATCATTCCAAAAAATACCTTTTTCAAACAACAGTACAAAAACATTTAATTTAGATATAATCTTGGAGATCCATTCAAGTAAATGTTGTTTTAATATCAAGGTGCTGAACATGACTATGACACTTGATTATATTTGGAACAATCCACAAAAGCAAGTGCCTGAGTGGCATGGTTTTCTGAAACTTTACTAATAAAACAACTGCAAAATTAAGTTATGGCAAGTCTTACTATAAAGTACACAAGAAATACCTTCTCATCTACCTGTCTGTTGATGCAAAAGGAGAACCCAGGGAAAAGAATGCTTTGTTTCTATTATTCTAACCAAAAAATTAATTTTGACCACTTCCCCTCTTTGGAAAACAGATTCTTAGCTAAGAATGCCAAGACCTTCAAAGCATCTTATCCTTAAGAAAAGTGGCCTGATAGATAGTATATTTCCTGTTTTCCTGATTTCATAACAATATTTATTGCTTATATCCAGAGACATTATTCTGTCTGAGGCCCTACCAGTCTTAACAAGCATTGCTATCATGGCTAGCTAAATAACACAATGCCAGTACACAGCAAACCACTTTTCTGTTTCCAACACTACTGATATCAACAAGTGTTTCTTTGAAAAAGTTAACTTTCTTCTAGACTCTCTGCATTAATTAGCGTTTTTCAAGTATTTCACTTGTGTTGAACAACAAACAGCAACAACAAATCTTTGTAGGTTTCAGAGAGGCATCATTTTAGCCTGTGTTCTGCTCGCTAGCAGCAAGAATGACCAGGTGAAAACACTGTGAACTAAGACTGAAATAACTGAAATTAGTGGAAACAAGCTGGAACAAGAAGCCTTGTTTAGCCAATATAACATTCTTCAAATATATAAAAGCAACTGCCTTTGAGATATCTTATGAAATTTGGATGATTGTAGGGTGACCAAATAAATTGTAATATCATTTTACAGAAGGGTGTAAAGAAGAGCTTAGTCAACAAGGCTTCAGTTTCACAAAGATGGTTTCTAGAAGTAAGAACAGCAAAGCACTGGCACAAAATGCCTAGGGATGCTGGAGTTCTGTGCCCAGCTGGATCTTAAATTTTCATTAGGGAAGAAAAATTTATAAATGATACTGCTTTGGGGTAAGAGAATAAACTAGACAAACCGTTGACATGCTTTGAAGGCCTACTTTCTATGTCTTTCTATGATTTCTGTTATAGAATAAATTCCTTAAAGAAAAGATAAAAATTGCTTCTGACTCAGTTGCAAGAAGCAGAAAAATATAAGGTGTACTGGTCACCAAAGCAATGAATCAACTTTACTTCTGCAGAGGTTTCTTGGGTTCACCCCTGAATGTCCATTTCTCAGATTCTTTTTTTAGTTTTGCGTATCATGTGCCCATTTGCACCATTTCTAACATGTAAACCCCAAAGAACAATCCAGTTTCCTGAGAGGAACTCTAAGTCTATGGCAACATTTAGATATATCTTCTGTTACCTTCTAGAGAATATTGTCATTTAAAAAAAAGTATCAAAGTATCTGCTCTCTGTATAGACTCCTGTTGCTAATAGATGACCTCCCCTCAGTGATCAGCCAAGGTGTGAGACATTACTCTTATTCTACTTCCATTTACTTCAATTAATTCAATCAAACAAATTTTCACTGACTAAAATTGCAAAATTCAAATCACCAATATAGATATCAGGACTAGTTCCAAGATCCTCTTCCAAAATGAAGGCTTTAATTTTCTGTCACTATCCTCAGCCTTTACGACACCACAGATGGCTTTAAAGTATCACTTACAAGATGAAACATGGAACATCTGTTGAAACCACTTTGGGGACATGAAAGAAAACAATTTCTTCAAGTTTTTTGTTTTTAATATAGAACAGGTTACTTAAAAAAAACCAGGGATTTTCATAGGACCAAACTATACATTTTTCCCATGTTCAATACATGTTTTTTCCATTAAATCTGTGTTTGGTATTGTAATTTGTCTTTAAACAGTGCTTACAGAGATAACATTAAAAGTTGCCGTGTAACAAATGAGATTTCCTCTTATTGTGAAGAAGAAAACACTCCCTCTTAGTCACAGTTAGTGGAGAAGAGGGGGGAAACACAGTTACGAGACTGTTTCTTTATTTAGTTATGGTTGCCAAATTGGACCACATTCACATTCATCAAGTATTTCAAGCAAGTTCCTTTCTTAAATTGTTTCAAGTGTTTCATTTTTTGAGTATAGTTTAATTACAAGAGAGGCAGACTAACACTGAAAGTTAATTGCAGCATTGAGTTGAAAGCTCTGCTTTAACAGAATAGCGAATTTTTAAAAATTGACACAGCTTTTTTACTATGAAAATTAAACTATACAATAATCTGACAATATGAAATTATATTAATTTAGAAGTGAACTTTGAAGACTATGTATGGTCCTAAAAGTTCACCTAGAAGAGATAACATTTTAATAACTTACATGATATTATTTATTCCAAACAGAAGCTCCCACCATAGTCTATATTACAAATCTCAGCACTGGAATGTTTCACTGGTTGAAGGCAATTTACAACATAATATTGGTTTAACCGACAAAAAGTAACTTCTTCTCTGTTCTTTTCAGCATACAAGTCCAAATTTTCATAAGGATAAAAGAAGAACCCAAAGCTCATAAGACAGCTCATAGGACAAATGACACTTAGCTATAACCGCCCACTTAAAAATACAGTATTTGACAGAATTATACTAACAAGATTTTGGGAAAAACAAAGTTCAGTGTTGTCTTTATGCACTTACTGAAACTCCTAATATCAAGTTCAAGTCTACTTCAAGTAAGAAATATTGATATCTCAGTTCTGAGTATTCTCATTACCATACACAAACACCAGGGATTGTATAGGGAAAATACATAGTGTCCAATACAAATGTCTGCATATATCACCTCTCATTATGTCCTCAGTTATCTAAGCATTAAACTACCTGAACCTGATTTCAGGGGTAAATGACCTGTGCCCCCTTCCTCTTAAGAAAACTCACATATACTCCATACTATTTTCTCTCAGCTTGTCTGCCTGACTACCATAACTCACCCCTGAGTAATTGCTCCCAACCTGCTCTTAAGTCAAAATCTGCAAATTCATCTTGGATTATGAATAAAGACTTTTGTGCCAAAAAGTTGGGAGGAAAAAAAATGGTAATTTTTATCAGTTAGACTCATAAAAGCAGCAGCTTCTCTAAGCTCCTATAACTCAGATGGCTATGAAATTTTACAAATTCATCATATCCCTTACTAAAATAGTCTACCAACATTTTCTTGACATGTTTCAGAAGGAAAGCAATTTTTTTTTATTTATTTTTATTTTTTTTTAATTAAACCAACTGTCTTTACATTCCTGTGACCAATTCACTTTTTGACTTTCATTTGGAAATTGTTTATGTTGTCTATTTCGGCCAGTAAGGGGCTGAAAGGCAGTACATAAATATATAATGGGCTACCAAAAGATGCAAAAATCTCTTGTCTGATGGCCCAGCAGAAAAAGAAAAAAGGATCACATGCCATTTCTATTTGACTCTGAGATAAGCCAATACTTTCAAAGCTTCTCCATCCCTGACTCCTGCCAAGACTCCACTTTGAAGGATCAGCTTTGACTTCTGGAGTACCATTAAGGAAAAGCCAAGCCCTGGGTAAAGGGAAGGAGGGCTAGAAACCTTATGGAGGGCAGGCCACTCTGGGAAGCAGCCACCTTTGGTCATATTGTACCACCAGGACACCGGATATCACACAAGAAAATGTCACTGTGAGTCGTTTTTACATCTCTTCTTTACTGTCCTATAATTTCTGCTGGAGCAACAATGGCAGCACAGAGGAGTCCAGATATCGAATAGAATAATGGAGGAGTATGTTGTTATGCCCATATAACTCCTACCTAGCTATAAGTCTAACCTAAAGGTTCTTCAATTTGATTAAAAGAATTTTATTTACTCTTCTGTAAGCCACATGACTGGAATTATGGAGCCAATGCCAATTCTTTGGGGTAATTCTTTTTAAAGTGAATAAAATACACAGACAGAAGAAACAAATAGTTCAGAGTGAAAGAGCCTCACAGCATTAATAAAATTATTATTAGTAGGCTCATTAATAAATGCCAACTTATTTGCAGATCTTTAAGTAACATGCTAGACTGGTATCTCATTTTGCACTGGTGGACCACTTGAGTTTTCCCAACATGCTTTCTCATTGTGTTCTCTCCTAGAGCCTATAGAATACTATGGCCTCTTCTTGTGAATAGTTAAACTTTAATGCGTCCCAAACTAAAAACAATGTTTTTTCCTCTTATAGAAAAGCCAGAATGCTGTTAATAACTCCAACAGTCAGAGTCAAGCCAGGCTGCTACAATCTGTTTAAATAATTTCATAGCAAATTATTATAGCTAATTAAAATGGAATCCTTTCTAAATGGCAGTATCTACCACATTAGCCAAACAAATTATTACATGATACACACTGAACAACAAGAAACCACAAAACGTTTTGGAATATGCTTGGATACCAGAATGTCATATTAGGCAGTGACTTTGACAGCTATTTGCATTCAATTTCTCATTTGGAGGTTGTTTTTTGTCATTATATGACAAAATCAAAATGATCCCTCAAGCTTTCCCAACAATATCATAAGTAGTCTGGCACCTTCATCATGGTATATTTTTAACCAAATCAGACAACTGTATGTGGATTTGTTTTGGTTTATGATAGATAACTAGTATTTGAAGGACCTAGTATTTATCAGGAATATGAAGCAACTAAACAGGGAAGTAAACATGTCATGTGAAGACTGAAAATATCTGAAGCAAAGTTTCTAATTCACCCGTACTTCTTGTCACCATCTGTACCTGAACAATGAATTTGATCTAAGAAGTCCAGTTGTTAAAGACAATGCACTGAATACAAAGCTCCAAAATATAACTCATTAAAACTTTCATCAGTTTTGAAAGATATGCAGATAAACTGCATTTCTACAAGTGCAACAGTACAAGTTTCAGTGATATTTTTGTGATATGTCTGCTTTAGTTCACTGCAGAAGAACAAGATTACATCTAATCTAAATTTGTCATTTCTAAACCAGCTAAAGCAAATATTTTTCTTACAGAATGCTGGTAAAATTGTGTGAATAAGACTCAATGATATTAAGGTAAAACTTGACAGAGTAAAAAAAGTGTATATTTTTATAGGTAAGAACACCCAGTTCATTAGACATCACAGTTTTCCACCTTTTGTAGTGTTTCACCCTGCTTATTTCACTTACTTGAAAGAATTCAACTATGTGTTGAGGTAATTGCCCCAAATATACACACCCCACAGCACTTTTCAGCATAAGGTAGAGAAACTGATTATCTTTAAATGAGTTTGTCTGGCTATCAGAAATAGTCACAATAGCAGATACCAGAAATTGCGCAGGGTTCATATGAGTCTAAACCTTTCTTTACTAATCTTTCCTTAAGGCCCCTTCAGTCCACCAATACTGCCAACTTCTTTAGTTGTTTCTTTACTTTCTTGTGCTCGTGTTCATTCTTTTTTCCATGCACGGGAGTGAGTCCAGAGTGACCAAAAACAAAGACTTCAGGATCAAAAGGTCAGTCTAATGGTTCTAATGTAATTCCCATTAGAGAAGCTGTAACTTCTAACCCACATATTGATGGCACGAACAGGCTGCAATGCAACATGCCCCTACTTGTATGACAAACAAAAACCCACAAAAACAGCTTTCATAGCTATTTCCTTCAAACAGGCCTGAAAAATACATTCCACCTCAAGTACCGTATTGTAGAGTTGCTTTTCAGATTAATTTTAATATTGTTAGAGAAAATTTTTCTAATGAAATCAAAAGATCATATTAAGCTATTGCATATGCTCCACCCAATATGTAAACTATACTGAACACAGCAGTGTGTACATTTTTATGCGCCTGAGTTTTTCAGTCATCTATTATTTCTAACAACCAGAAAAGGACCCCTTCAAGCTTTCATTGATTGGAAAGCCTATTGTTTTCTTTGGAATCAGATTCAAAAGACATCATTTGACACGTAACCTATGACAAGCACTGGCTAATCCGTCAACGTGACAACACAAATGAAATTGAAACCCTACTGTCCTCACCATTGCACTATGAAACCAACAGGTTAGAACCAGATGATGTTCTGTTACACTTACTGTGTATTCAGTTAAATATAATGAGAGGCTGCATCTGACTTAAAAAAGATGAAAGGGGTGAGCAGAAATCAAAGCACATTTTTACACCTTGGGAAGTAACAATTTTCCTTTAATTAGACCACAAAATTGTATGGCTACACCATAATAAAGTTTTATATCGTCAAGCTTTTGATTACTTAGAGCAAACTTTATTCTACTGGAGTCTAGCAGAAAAAATACAAAGGGAATGTATGGCATTAAATCACGTATGACTGCCAGGGAACATTGTTCTGAAATTTGTAGAAGTGATTTGCATTATGTCACTTACAAATATGCTTCATGGTATAGATTTTTGCACACTTCTAACTTCTGGTATAAGAAGATCTAGGGAAAAAGATTGTAATTGGGGAAAATCCAGCTACTTTTTTAATCTGGAAACCAAGTCAATATACAGTTAAGAAAACAACCTACAAGGAGAGAAAGGAACCATACAATCAACAAAAAATAAATCAGTGTACAAATAGAAACATAAGAACAAGCAGATGAGTAATTTTTCAGATTTTAATTAATTTTATGTAGTCTCTCAAGTATTACTTGAAGTAACGTAGGAGTGTCATGCCTACATTACTTATCTTTTTGCCAGCTGAAAACTAAAAGGCAATTTTTTTTTCTAGATTACGCAAATTCACCAACTGTGCCTAGTGTTCCAATTGCTAAACTGTAAAAATCCCTCTGTGTTCCAAAATGTGTGCCCTAAACTGAAAAAAAATTAACAAGGTGATGGAGACTTTTTTTTACAACATATAAAAATCCATTGTACTATAATCCTGATCATCATATTTTAATATCCATTTATATACCAACATTGAATACGTTCAGATATTTTTGCCTGCGTACAAATAACTGAAAAATGCAGAAAGAACTGGTAACTTTTTTTTAATGAATACCATTAGGCTGGGTCTTCTAGCACATTATAGGTTCTATACCTACAAGGCATGCATATATGTGTGTGTGCACTTACGTGACATATGAAAGAATGCACCAGTTCTATTAGTACCTCAAACCTGCAAATTTGGCAAATCTAAAGACTATTCTAAAAGCTATTGTGAGATTTTCTAACTCCTTGAGCTAAACCATAGCAAAGTGCATCTTCCCTTCTTTTAGTATATAAAAATCTACCATACCAACATTTTTCTGAGTATACCTCATTTCTGTTTACAAATGGTTTGGATTTCACTCTCCTCTTCCTTCAACTTTGTTAAATATATTTTCTTTACACTAATTTTCTCAGATTGCATTTCTTTCTAGTGCTGATGGTTAAACAAGCTAGTTCAGTGGCAAGGTATCTGGTTAAGTTATCAGACTTGACAAGTTCTCACCCATTCACTTCTATCCTTCCAATTCTCAGCTTTGCCAGCATAACTATTTGTGTGACTGCTCTCTAACACATAACCATTAAGCGATCTGGTTAAAAAGACCTACAATAAAACAGCAGAAGAACGAGCAGAGATGAGGAGAAAAACTGAGATTGGAGACAACCTACGCAAACTCATCCTCTGGTGGGAAAATCAATTAAATCTCAGAATTACTAAGGATTATAAATGTAATTCTAAATCTGATAATATCTATTAAACACCAAAACTGCAAACATTATTTATATTATCACAATAACCAAAGCAATGCACATGAAAATTGTCTTCTGGGGGAAGGTATAAGCATTTGCACTCAAATATTTTTCTTTCATATTTATTGTATTGAATAAGAAAAAAATCTTAAATATACTTGAAGACAATCATTCATAACATTCTGTTTAAAGAAGTAACCAAAACAATGCTGTAAAGAAAGAGTAACCAAATCACAGTCTCAGACAACAAGCTGACATTGCTCAGATGTCATAAAAATTATCAACATTAGAAACAGACAAAACAGAAGCAAGAGAACGGAAGCACCATATTGGTATACTTATTAAACCAGTGAAATTCAAATATTTTGTATCCTTATGCTTAACATTTTCTAATTTTTGCCAAACTACAGAGCCCTCTTTCTATCATACAAGAGTTACAGCTGTAGATCACATCAGAGAAGAAAATAAAAAAGTATACGGTTTTTAGTACATACCCTGTAGCTCTTTGGTCTTTCGGAGAATGCTACACATTTTAAAGTGAAAAAAGAACTACCTGGAAATTTCCTCCTCCCAGTCATTGAAAAGGAAAGGCATTTTATAGCTCATTCTTTATATCATTCAGGTGTCAGCTGAACAGAGTATGTCTGCAGACAAGCTTGCAAAATGAATAACCTGAAGTGTACCAGCTAAATGCACCACCTGATGATCTGAAAAGCCTGAGTGAAGCTTTGTCTGATGCACATTTGTCACAGGTGAAATTATTCCACTGATGAAATCAATCTTTCTGTAAACAGTAGATGTTTGATAGAGAGAGGAGTATATCAACTCTGCCTCTGTTTTTGGTACATTGTCATTATAACAGATATTTTTCATCTTTCATTGTTACAAGTTTACTTTTTCTAAGAACCCCTGTAAGTTACAGAAATACAGCCCAAGCCCCAATAATTAGTTTTAGGTTTCTGGAATGTTGGTTTTTGTTTGTTTGTTTTTAATGCCTCTCGTTCTCACAGATCTATTTGCCATTTAATTTGCCCAGCAGTCTTTATTGAATGTATTTTGTAATCTTATTTTCCCATTCAGGAGTTGACAAAACTCTTCCAGTAGTAGTAGTAGTAGCAGCTACACTTGCAACAGCTACCAACATTAGTAGTTGACACTCTTAACTCTGTACCTTGCCACATTTCACTTCAATACATTTAGGGGTATACTTACCACAGTTTAGAAGGTCCTGCTCTAACCTGCTCTAACCCGAGTTCTTTGGAGGTTCCCCCAAAGTTACTACTTTTGCTTATTTCTACAATGGCCCATTTTTCTTATTAAATTACATTTTCCTCTGAGCCCTGCTGCAGAGAGATCAGCAACCAAGAATTAATTTGGATTAGTATTTCAAACACCTCTCATTTAAGACTACATTGTTTTAAGGTTTGAAAGTGTTTGACTGACTTAATATAATGTGAAAGCACAGGCACTATGACTAGTTTCTGTGCCTGTGTTACACTAAATCCAAACCAACTGACTAGTAGAAGTAATCCTGGCTTACATGTATGTATATTCATTAATGAAGAAATAGAGTATACCCAATGTATATTTCAATTGGCAAATAACAATTTCCACCTAAACATAGTGAAGTTTCTGGGGAGGTCCAGAGGTCCCCAGTTTGTCCAAAAACTTCCATTGTTTTTGCAGCTGACGCTACTGTCTACCCATATAAAGAAATTTCCCGTATCAGGGGATTTCAGATTTGGCACCAGAAAAGAGACTTTGCATTAGTTTCTATACTTGGGCTCTTTCTCCCTCTGTACAAATTTCATAAATCTATAAATTTTAAGTTACAATGTAATGTCAGAATTCTAGCAACCTTACAAAAATGGAATGCACAAGCTTTTAATTGACATATAATACTATGGTGGGTTGACCCCAGCCGGCAGCTAAACCTCCACCCAGTTGCTTGCTTACTCTGTCCCAGTGAGATGGGGGAGATGGGGGCAAAAGCGAGAAAAACTCGTGGGTCAAGATAAAGACAGTTTAAGAAGCGAAGAAAACCTAAAACAAACAAAAAAACAAGTGATGCAAAGGCGGTCACTCACCACCTCCCACCAGCAGACTGATGCCCAGCCAACTCCCAAGCTAAGGCTACCTTGGAAAAACTCTCCACTGCCAGTTTTATTGCTGAGAGTGACGTTATATGGCATGGAATATCCCTTTGGTCAGTTGGGGTCAGCTGTCCCAGCGCTGTCCCCTCCCAACCTCTTGCCCACCCCCAACCTACTCCCTGGGGGGACAGAGTGGGAAACAGAGAAAGCCTTGACACAGTGCAAGTGATAAGCAATAGCAAAAATGTTGGTGTTATCAACACTGTTTTGGTCCCAAATCTAAAACATAGCACCATATGGGCTACTACGAAGAAAATTAATTCCATCCCATGAGACCCAGTACAGATACTAAGAATGAACAAAAGATATGTTTAACCACAACAAGAAATAAGAAAGTATGAATTTAGAAAATAGACTGACAGTATGTTTGTCTTAATATTGTTCAAAATTAAGTTACAAGTCTCTTCAAAAAGTATTTCACTATTGATACACCTACAAGAATAAGGTTCTGTATACAGCCATTTAAGACATACAGCCCTTCTAAAGTTAACACATTTAGTAGGCTCACCTCAGGCCTTTTCTAAAAGCTAGCCTGGGAGCTATCATTTGAGTTTTGTTAATAGGAAAATCAGTTAAAATGGCAGTTACAGCTGGGATGCAAATGAATCAAGTCCTAACATAAAGCTACTCCAGTGGAATGTTTAATCAGTCATAGAATTAGTTCACTTTGTTTCAAAGGACATTTGTATACTTCATCAAAGGAAGTGCTTATAATGTACAATCATTTTTATTTTAACATTTAATGCCTATAAAAAGTAAATGACTGGCAGCAGGAAAAGAGGACACAATACAAACCTCCTGTCCCACCAGTGACCTCTATCATGAGTTACAGCTACTGCCTTCTGCAGATGTCAGAGAGAGTTTATTATTCACGTTCCTTCATCCCAAAGCAGTGCCCAAATACAGAATGAAGGGGGAAAACACGAGTGGCAGTACTACAGGCACTGAAGTCTCTAAACCCCTGAGCCAGCTGAAAACAGCTACAAACCCATTCTATTAAGATCTAAACTATTCTTGACTTCAACTTAAAACAAAGTTGGGGCAAGATCCTTGCCTTTGTCAAAGCAAGAAAAGCATAGCTGCATCACAATCGATAAAATTTAAAACAAGGTTTTCTTGAAGGAAAAGAAAAGGAATTTGGAATTTGTCCATGTAACTCACGTTTTCTCAGAAAAAAAAAAAACCTTGAAAGTGAACTGATTTTGGCTACTAATGTCCTTGACATTACAAGCAACCATTTCTGATCGGCAGTGGGTCAGGTTTCTTCCTGTTTCCTAAATATAACAGAGAACATGTGCAAGCACAGCTGGCTTCCGACAGAAAAACTGAGCAGGTTCCACATCAAACTGGGAAGGTAGACACCATCTGGAAGGACACAGTAACCTAGCCAAAGCTAACGAAAAGGACTGATGTACATGCGACCACTGAACATTTCAGAGCTATCATCACAACCAGAAAATGGTTATGCAGAAATCTCAAATCCATGACAGCTAGAGAAACACTGCAACAATATACTTTTTTGTTGTTTTTTCTTAAAATTGAAAACGTTTAGAAAGCAAATAATTTTATATCAGCCTTGAATATTCTGAGTAATGAATACAGAACTGTGTGATATCTAGATGCTGATGCTCTTCCTTTAAGTAGACCTGCTGTTTTCCTCCATGAGAAGGTTTTGAATTACATGCATTTGATACATCTAAAGATGTCAAATAAAACTGTAAATTTGAAAGGTGGTACAACATAACACAAGCCTCAAAAAAATGAGAACTCCTTCAGCGGCCAGTTGGTTGACCTGAGAATAAAAATAATCTTGAAATTAAAATTGTAGGCAATCCAACCAGTCTGTTTTAACACTTTGTCTTTGCTAGCAAAGTTTACTGAAGCACACACTGGAACAAACTTACAAATATTTCTCTTCAGGTTTCTAACAATACAGAGCTGCAACAATTAAAATACTGAGCCGGAGGTGCAATCAGGCCTCCTTTCGCAGGTCAAAACAAAGGCTTTAACCGTCCTCAACCTTTCTCTGTCCTTAAGCTACTGCAGCTAGCTCCAGGGCCTCTTACATGATTCATATATACCAAAAATGTTAAGTTATAGAAGTCTTTCTGCTAAACGGCTTCAGCTTGCCTCCTATCAGAGGGTGCAACCCACAGGAAATGGGAGCGAGACTCCACTGAGGTCAGTACCAGGACCCCAGTGAGCTGAAACAAAACCAGAATTCCATCATTTCATCCTCTTTTTTGTTCCAGAAGTCAGGCATGAGAATGTCATTCATTGCTTTCCTGTAGTTTTTTCACACTATTATCAAGAAGCAAATAAAGAAGAGGTTTTTACGTTATTCAAGCATTTCCTATAAATTTTTCAAGTACCTGTTTAGGAGATTAGACTGTACCATTCTTGTTTAGGACTA
This sequence comes from Pygoscelis adeliae, assembly GCF_000699105.1. Lineage (NCBI taxonomy): Eukaryota > Metazoa > Chordata > Aves > Sphenisciformes > Spheniscidae > Pygoscelis > Pygoscelis adeliae. The sequence continues at coordinate 5,127,014 of NW_008825428.1, forward strand.
AAAGCCTCAGCTTGCTTAAAACACACAAATGGACACTTTTTCACAGGAGTGTGTTGCAGTAGATAATAAATAAGAGAGTATTTGTAGTGTAAAATATAGCCAAAGTATAGTAACAGTTTATCCATCCTATGTAAAACTACTGACCAAAACAGTAGTTTAACTACTGTTAATCATTTAACTACTTTAGTTAATCTTTCCTCTAGTTAGGGGGAAAAAAAAAAAAAGTCAATCTTGTCATATTTAGCTAAAGCTAAATCCATAATTTAAAAAAAAATCAAATTTTTTTCTATGAGCCCGAACTAAGATGACAGAATTACATCCAAATAGAAATCAATAATATTAGGGACAGAGGTGGGTATACTGTGTAACCAATGCATTCTGCTTTCAAAGTGGACTCTTTATTACACTTGGACAGGAAAATCTAGATTTCAACAGCTCTTACGGCACACTTTTATGGAGCCCTCTAAATAAACAAATGAACTAATGAAAAGATACTGTGGCATCAGAATGCGTGTTTCATTCATCTTCAGCCAGAGGTGGCTGAACCCCCTCTCCCTCTTTATTCTCTTCTTGCTGGAAAGGAGGAAGTGAACATCTCAGCCTCCTATTCCTTTACGTTGGCTTTATTCCATGATTCTTTCATCTAGATTTACTTAATTATCACTTAACCTCTTATCAGAAACAGCTCAGTCATTCCTATGCAAGGAATAATTATTTTGCATTTATCTGCATAGGTATCTTCAGTGTTGATCATGTTAGTCCTGTCCAGGTTGTATTGTATTTTTTGCCTTTCAGAGAAAAATTTCACCCAACAGTTAAAAATAAGAAGGAAAAAATTATACATACATGCATATTCTGAACAAATATCTTTGCGAAAGGATTTTAGAATACCATTACTGTAACATAACTGATGTAGTAGGCTTTTATTTCATGCTTCCACTAGGTCTAGTAGTGTTGGTCCTTGTCTTACCCATCTTCCACAACTGCTTGCAAACTACCTTACCTTCCCACTTTCAGCAGGCAGACGCTTGCACCTAGTGCCGTGCCATTCAAACTTAATTATACAAATGATAACTTCCTATAGTTATCAGGGTCAATATGGAGCAGCGAGTCACACAAATGAATGGTCTTAGTAGTGCTCTCTCTTTGAAATACATCAGGTACGTGAATGATTCCTCAATAGGCAGGCACTTTCAGAAAGAGGTTATTATCAGACAGACAGGAATAACAGCTATGAAACACAATAGCTGATAATTTTCACACAATAATAGTTCTTCTGCCCCCAGCACGTCTTGGCTGGCATCTATGGGAAAAGGAAAGTATTCTTTAACACCAGGATATCCCAGTGCAACATGGTAATACAAAACACAGTTGCTCCGAACACATCCGGTGCCAAAAAGTGAAAAGGCTTTCAAAGGGTTGCTGTGAAAAACCACAGTAGGATTATTTTTAAAATGGGGAAATAAACTGTTCTGTTTTTCTATAGAATGATGTTGTAATTTTGTTTAGTTTTTGACTTTTTTTCTGCGGCACTGTGGTCAAGTAACCCCACAGCACCGTTCCCATTCTTCGGAATAAAAAATTTTTAAAAAAGATTTTGTGAGAAAAAGAGAAGGGAAAAAAAGACAGACATCTTTACCCCAAAAAAGGTGAGAACCAGTCTACGCTAGCTGACATCCAGCTGATGTAATTTTGAACTATGTGTCACTACCAGCACTGATTTATTAAGGCTAGATTTGTTGCAAGCAACTATTCAAGACTGTGCTATGTTTTCCACTTACTTCAAATATAGCCCCAAACATTTACAATAACACACAGTCTATGCCAATGTTTATTCATCCACTTTTTACAACATGCCATAATAAAAGTGTTCTATTGCGGTTTCCAGGGTCATTACATTTTCTGTTAGACTTGCAAAAGCAGACGAATTCAGATTGTAGCCTAAAAAACCAGAACAACTACTTCTTGTTGATTTATGTGACTTTTCTATCCAGGTTCTTGAGACAAAAGGGCACAGGCTCAGACCAAAGGATCATCTGGACAAGCACCCTCTTTTTCAGAATGAACAAAATGACTGGGAAGAGTAAATAAATAAAGCAAGCATATAGTGATATTTCCCCTGAATACTCTCCCAATCTCCAGCTAACTTGCAACTTAGTGACTTCCTGAACCAGAGGTGTCATCTTTGCCTTTGACAGATTTTTCTTGAGTGAACTTAGTCAGCCTAGCCTTCAGCCTATATAGATTTTTATCTATAAAAAAATTAAAAAAGTTTGCAGATAGCTCAAAAGGTGGGGCATAACCAGTCGCCATTTCCTACTGTTTATTTTTTTCCTAAACCTTGATGCAGACACAATACAAGAATTACTATTTTTAGATCACGTGTTACTTGTTATTACAAGTAAGATGCTTTGTTATTACAAAAATGTAATTTAATAAAAAACATTTAGGGTAGAGCAGTTGCAGATGTATTATCATCTTAAAAAAAATTACAGGAATTAAGATGTTGGTTTTATTTCAGTATCTTCGACTCTTACTCATCAAGTTGCCTTTAGCAAGAGTCTTACTTTATCCCCCTGCAAAACTTTTGGATGAAAACCCCTCTACATTGAGATAAAGTAATAATCCAAATAATTCAGCAGTAAAATGCATGCGTGTGCACATGCACACATACACTAGAGTTTTGATACAGCACACAACACACTATAAACATTTTACTGTTTTTTTCTGTATTGCCTATTTTCTAGAATTATTGACTGGCATATACAACTTGTAAGTATATTCAGTGCATGGAAAACCACTAATAAGTGCAAAGCATATTATTTTAAAGTGTGACATATTCCACAAGTGAAAGAGACTGTGTGAGCTGAAGTCTGTAGGCTTGTGTATAGGGCTTTTACCACTCAGACAGTAAAGCACTTCTGCCGATGAAAAAGCGATCCCTCTTGAATGCCTTCCCCTTTCTAGCCCCTCTCTCTCCCCAGCAGAGGAGAGCTACAACAAGACACCATTCCACCACTTCCAGCAATGGAGGAGCTTTTGAAGACGGAACTATTGGCGTCATTGAACCAGGCCTCACAGCTAGTCTCTGGAAAAAAAAAAAAAATTCTTATTCTGTAAACTGGACAACATTTATTTCTAAGAACAAAGCACACCCATTGTGAGTAAGAGAAAGAAAGGAGTTGCTTTCACAGTCAAAACTTTTGAAAGGAAAACACAGCTGCACCTGCAAGCTTTCTTTACTGCAGCACAGGCATTGCCCTATCCTTTCTTAAGGACTGCGTAGAAGCCAAAGGTGCAGAAATAAGCCGAAACCTTGTGCATGAGGAAGTGCAATGCTGTCATTACTCTGAGTACAATTTATTTTGCCTGGGGGCTTTTTGACTGTTGGTTTTTTTTAAGAACAAAACCGATGTAGAGAATTCTGGGTGCTGTTGTTATCCCAACTTGTTTTGGTTCCAGTCAGGCAAAAAACCACAGGCCATTTACAAAACACATAGGCAACAGAAAAGGATCCGGATTAAAGTGAGCTGTTTAGAAATTATTATAATGAAGGTACTATTGCAGGAGAGTAAGAGGCTGAGTACAACACAGTCGTGCCCCTCTGTGCTTGTGCTGTAGTCATCCCCCCTCCAGCATGTGGCTAAATCCTGTACGTTTCCTAAAAGTTTCTTGGCAAACCATTTGAAGTTGGTTTAGATTACTGTTGTCTCTGCAGCCACAGAGGTGTAATGATTTAGAGGACTCAAAACTCTGCTTAGAGAAGGGAAGAACTTTAAAAAGTCAAGCTAGAACCAATAAAAAAATCACACCAGAAGTTGCCAGCATCCATGTAAAAGTATCTGGGGCTCCATGTTCAAGAAGCAGCTCAATTCAGAAAATACTTGATATATTCATAAATGATTCCTGGGCAATCTAAGCTATAATGAAATTCCATTCTTTCCTGGCAGAATCCTTAAGGAAAGATATAATGCATCTACCACCTGCCCTCCCAAAATGCAGCAGCATCATGCAAGTCTGAGCTCTCCTACATCAGCAAAGATTAACCAAGTCCAATAAATGTCATGTGTTCTAGATCAACTTATATAAACACAGCTGACAGGATGCATTTGAAGTCTGGATAGCATTAAGTTTATACCTGCACTTGAGGCTGGTTAATACTTTTTGCTGCAGCTGCTTTGTAGGATGCTGCATTTCAAAGGCAGCCAGAATTTTAAGAAAAGGTTAGGCTCACTTGTCCTTCCCATGGGTGGTCCTCTTCCTCTTCAGGCTGACACACAGAGCTAACATTCAGTAGGTTGTATGATTTCATTCTCCCTCCTCTCCCCCTCCCTGGACTTTTTTCTTTTTTTACTTCGCCTTCTCCTTTTCCCTCCATTCTCTCCTGCCCCAAAATCAGCTGTATCCGGCTATAAACATTAATTCTTACAAATAGCGTACACTGGGTTGTAAGCTCTTTGTGTTCTTACTGGCTGCTATTCCAAATGCTAGCCAAATAGCTTAATTTAAGAATTACAACATCTGCATTTGTATACTGAAGGACTTTCTAAAAAGATAAAGCAGGAGGCCAAATTCTGATCTCACTTATGTCACTGAATAATTTCACTGACACTAAAAAGAGTTGCTACAGACCTTCCTCCAGCATCGCTGAGAGCAGGATTTGACCATTTGCTTTAGTTATGTGCTGATATTTGCTTCGAACAGATCATGCGAAAAGGAAAATAACTGGTGCTGGCATTCCACATATTTGCTCCCTGTGAATGTTCAGAGTGTGAATTCCATCTATAGTGTGCCTTAATTTCTGTGAAAAACTGCATTTTATTGTTTCTCCATTCTCAAATCTACATCTTTAATAGATGGGAAATTGCATGAATATCTCCCTACACTGGTCTTTTCAATTTACAAGAATAGTATTTACAATTCAAAAGAATAGCAGGAAATGTCTAATAGACTTAGCGCTTGGTCTCTAGGAAACGAGAAATACCATGCTAATCACTGAAGGCTGCACCTTAACTGTATTAAAAGTGTTTAAGCAAGCATGAGAAAGTTTGCACTTTTCTGTGGGCAGTACTACTCTGAACAGGCAAAATACAGATATTAAAAGAAAAATAGATCTGAAATCATTAACCTTATCAGTTGTAAACATAAGACCAAATCGTATTCTTCTGTCATGGACTTAAAAAGAAAGATCAGTAAGCTTAATTTGCACAAACATTCTGAAAATTGTGTTGGACATATTGAAGATGTTTATGATCTTTTTTAAAAAAAGTTTTCCATATCAAATATGTAGTTTACAGGTAAAATATCAAAAAATATTAAACTTCAGCCCTGCAAATCCTAGTAAAATGAACCTTACGTATTATAAGTATTCAGACAAATTGTACTCCACTCTTGAATTTTTTTTTTAAAAAGCAGTAACCTTAATTTGCAGCATGAAGATTCTGAAAATTATTTTACAAATTCTAAAACTAAGGGTTTTTTTAAAAGGTTTTCATATCAAATATATATTTTACAAGTAAAATAGCAAAGGACGTTAAACTTCAGCCCCACAAATTCAAGTAAAAACTAAAAGCCAGACCAGATGCTGTCATTTTCATGCACTTTTACCGATACTAACATGTGTTTGACCAACTTAATCCCAGAAATGGCACATACATAACAGCATTACACTTCCACAGACGTAATGGATTAGTATAAACAGAAAATATAATCCTCAGTCTGAATGAGAAATAAAAACATTCTTCATTTATTTGCTTTGGTAAACAAGAATTAAAAAAAAAATATTACCAAGACAAAAAAAATCACTGTTGAACACGTGTGTAGAGAAGACCCACCTAACAACACAGGCACGCCATCTTTACAGGGTCAGGCTACGTGATCAGCAACTTTCCAGCTAAAATTAAGCACAGAATTGGAAAATAATGCAAAATTACACAGATAAAATATTATAAAAGTAAGACATTTAACACTAAATATAACAAAAGGGACAACTACAATCATCATTATCTCTTTTGAAAGTTTTCCAGAAAAAAATTTCCAAAGCATGGACAATGAATTTGATACCCATATCACAGACACTGATAACAGAGGTATCATCAGTATATTTGATGGTTCTACAGACCAAAACAAAATCTTCCACCCTGCACAGACTCATGGCTGTATGAAGTAAAATATGTCAAAGAAGAGTACTTTAGAGTACTTTCACAAGATTCAGCTGGTGTTGATATGTTTGCATACCCTCTTTAAGTCTCTAAAAGTGAAACACAGACCACGTTGTTTCCTTCATCGTCTCTGGCTGACACTGAAGGAAGTTTCAAGCTTCTTCATAGCCCTCGTTTAAAGTGCACTAGGTATGCAGGGGGAAAAAGTTGATGGAATTGGCAGTTTCAAGCAATAGTCCCTGCGTAAGGATGGCAGTTCTGCCCCTTAGTAGCCATCTCGCCTTGCTCTGATTGCAAATCGCTGTTAAGAAGCCCTTCAAGATTTCTAACAACTTGACCTATGCTCTTCATTTCCAACACATGTGCAAAAGATTTAAAAAATTTTTGTGGGTTAAATTTTCGTTTGGTTTTGGCATTGCCCTATCAGCCTCCTTCCTTCATGGTGAGTCACTATGAGTCACCAGCATAATTAATCATAGCAACCTGTGGGAGCAGCAAAGAGGCAAAGGACTTCTAATAAGAACATATAGGACTGACACAGACTACAAAATAGCCAAATAAGTGGAAGAACAGCTCCCTTGCACACAGTTCACATCACAAGTCCTCCCTCACCTCTTCAGGGGTGACACAGTGGCAGATGTCATATGGAAAGAGACTAAGTAAGACTGTGGGATAGACATAGTCACTAACGAAATTGCTAAACCAAACTTGAAATTAAAATTGACAATATGTACACCAACACAAGCAGGAAATGGAAATCTCTTGGAGTAAATATACAATTTTCACTTCAGCCACAAGAACCTGATGTGCTACAAAGGAGTCTGTATCCATTATAATAAAATCTTAACGATTTAGAGTATGGCAGTCCAAACTAAAGACAGCTCAGCCAGTTAGGGACAGAAGGTATTGTGCATGTAACCACCATTACTGTAATTTTAGCTTAAACAGCAAGTTTTAGTTTTCGTTTTGAGAAAATCAGCCCAAATATAAACAAGCTTGAACCACATAATTTTGTAACGGGAAAACTCCTGAATTTGAGATCAGGTACTATCAACTGAGTCATAAGTCCTATTTAATAGTTCACAGCATCATGTTAAATAGCATCTTTGGTGTAGACAGCTAACGTATTTACAACTTGGCAATATCTTGCAGCCTGAAGATCTTCTTTTAAAAGACATTTGTGAAGAATGGCCACTTAAAATAAGCCAATGACATGTAGATCCAGAGGAGTGGTGCCACCAAAGCTGCGGAGCCTCCTTGAAATCACCAGAACATGGGCGAGCTGAGGCAAGACCCTTGCTGGGGCCCTGAGCACTTCACTCTGGCTGCTGACATGGGGTGGACCGCCAAGCTTAGCCAAGGGAAAGCTGCGACAGGACCAGCCCCAGCCCTCATCAGCCACTTTGGGCCAGGGCCTGCACAACTGGCCACTGCCACCGAACCGTGCGGGACTGCGGGCCCTGACCCAGATGGCCAACGTCCTGTCCCCACAGCCCTGCCCCACCCCCATGGGGCTGTCTCTGACACTGGTTCCCCTCATGGGGCCTGATCCTGACCGCCACCCAGGGGCTGATGTCCAGGCCTGGCCTTGGCCTGTCCCTGGGGAGGTGCTTGGGGCTGGGGGTGCCCCTGGTTGCCCTGCTCCTGGCTGGGGCGGTGGGACGTCCCTGACTGGCGAGGCCCTGCCCTGCAGCAGGACACCCTGAACTACCTGACCTAACGTCAAGGGCGGCCCTAGTTTGAGAAGAGGTTTAGGCCTCCTGAGGTCTCCTTCTCCTTGAATTTTTCAGGGATTCCATGACTTAAAGGTGACATATTTTATTATTGCACCAAGTTCCTAAGGTACAGGAATCACAGGAATGTTTAGGTTGGAAGGGACCTCTTGAAATCATCTAGTCCAGCCCCCAAGAAACTATTTTCTGGTAGTTTTAACGATGCAGGTATTATTTACAGATGTTTTACCATTTATAGAGAGCTTTAAAAATAAAAGTATCTCAACAGAAACACACTTTTTTCCACCTTTCTCATAAGTACATGGACTATTTTTAAAGCAAAGTCAGTGCATTTCTGGTCTTAATAGGTGTATTTAAGAAGTCTCTTCACAGCTACAGTACATAACTAAATACTCCTAATTCCTAATTACACTGTAAGCTACACACTCTTCAAGGGCTTATTCTATTAGTAAATAAGATTCAAGTTTGCACTCAGAAGATTAGTCCTGATTAATACGTTACAGTAATTATGCAAACATATTTACATATTACAGTAATTATAAAAACAATCATTTCTTAAATAAATCCATAAATCCCAAGCTGGTTATCTACTTTATTTCTAGCTGCCTCAAAAGAGAAGGAAACAGAATCAGGCACCAAACCTTCCCTTCAAACAATAATGCATTACAGTATTACTATATTTTGTAAAATTTTGCTAGCTATGAAATAGCACATGCATTCTGGAAAGAAATTCAACTCACACTAGACCATAACTGAAATAGCCTTTTAGATTATGGCATTTACCATTTTGACTCTTGGTAGAAAGTTATAGTTAACCCATGGCCTTGGGATTATTTCATTACAAAGAGAAAGGTTTGAGCAACTACTTGTAACAAAAATCTGCTATTTCTGGGGTTTTCATCTTGTTTATCCTCTGCAGTGAGAGTTTGAAGTTAATAAAACTTAAGCAAACTGCATTATATTTCTTTATGAGGTAGCAGTAAAAAGCAACACTACTATTTTGTTCTTACACATCATTTTTCACCAAGGGATCTCAAAATACTTTAAAGAAGGAAGGAAATGTCATTAACCCATTTTACAGGTAGATAAATTTCACAGATTTCAGTTTTTCTCTGCCTATTTCACATCCTCCTATGCAAGGAGAAACAATGGATACTATATTTAGCAGCAGCTTCCAAACTGTGGTCTGTGAGAATTCAGTAATTCACAGAACCATATTCAGGAGTGCTTTTAGGGTGCCCTTTAAAAAGTACGTGTTGATCCAGAAGTTCTGAAACTTGATGGCTGTTAATTGGGCCCCAAAATTTTGCAAGCCACTGACCATTTATATGTGTTCCCATATACTGTAAAGTGCTGAGATACAGAAAATGAGATCCCCGATTCCAATACTCTAATATTTTAGATCTATCCATTCATAATTGTTACCCAATTTATACTGAAGTTAAGCTGAAATTTTTCTGTCTGGGGAAATACTTCCTATCTCTCAAAGTGTTTTCCTTTCACAAATTAAAGACAAAAATCAAAGTCATAAAAATTAATGGAAAGAAGTATTCCAATGTAATTGAATACTTTTGTTTTATTCTAACCAATATTTTGATTAAAAAGTGGCTTTGAATTGAATATCAGAGCTTTTAAATTGAAATTTTCAGGGAAGAACTCTATCATTTTTTAATTTTTTTTTCACTAAATGAGAAATTTGTCATTTATTTGGGGGGAAAATAAATCTAACAAATCTGCATTTTTGCATTGGGTGGGAAGGAGATAAATTTTATTAGTAAACACCTTTAGAACTCCTTGGTACAGTAATGCTGAGTATGTCCATTTTTTGACAATGGACTCTCAGTATTTGTGATCCCAAAGAATGGTCTGGGGTTTCATATTCACAAAACCCAGTCCCAGAGTCTAGTATGCCTTATGAGCTGTCTCAGGCTGTATGAAGGTCTGTAGATTTAGCAATAATTTCAGCAACAAATGTAAGTAACTATGTATACAACCCCAAACTTCATTCAAGTTCCCAAATGATCTTAAATGTAGGACTAGAAGACTAACTTTAGAAATCTTAGAAAAGAAAGAAAGAAAAAAGAAAAAATGTATCTTGAATTTGTGGACTTCTTTTTTCCTCACCTCCATCCATTCATTTGTCATGCTAAATAGCAACAGCAGCAAGTTATATCAGCTTCAGATTCTGGCCACTTCTGTTTTCTTTAATCATCAGAACAAGTGACTGACAGTTATGGCATGTTTGTGTAACAAGTTTCATATCTAAAAGCTCGGTGCTGTGTCAAGGGAAATCTTCATATACCCAACCACCTCCTAAACGCTTCCTGGCAATAGTTGAGCAGGTTCCCACTGAAAGATTGAGGTCACCTCAGGAAACAAAGTGGAATTAAGTGTTTCCACATTAAGATTTGCAAGAGTTTAGATGGTCATACAGATGGTTTTCATGACTATTTCAAAAGCCTGTAATACACATCTTCCATAGGAAAGTAACAGAATAGGTATCCTTCCTGTACTCCACAGTCACCCCCTCTGTGTACAACTTAATACACTGAAGCACTGAAATTATTCACCTGTATCAATCCACCAAAATCCACAGAGATGGAAGTCTGTTCCCAGTGTGCTACAGGGCTTTGTTCCCTCAAGCTATACAGCAGAGAGGACAACCATGCCCCACAGACGTAGGTTTGGAGAGCTGAATGGTGGCTGTTGTACTGCAAACGCCTCTGGACATCAGCTCCCTTACACCACAAACCAAAGAAGAAAAAGTTCTTCGATTCACAAACAGCTTACAGTTCCCACTGCCTCTACCTGTGAAGTTGCCAAAATTCAGTTGTAAATTTTCTTGCTGGGAGACTGTGGATGTTCCTAGTCACCGTGCCTGCACCCCTGCACAGTCAGCTGTGCCTAGGTCTGCCCTAGTGGGCTTGTTGGGGGAGGTAAGGGATAGCAGGAACGCAGTCAAGAGTTGGAAGTGGAAGAGCTTAGTACTGCTTCTGCAAGCCCTCAGACCAGCAATGTAACTCTAAAGGTTCTTGGCAGCAGTTTTAGACTGTGTCAAGTCTGAAATAATGAGACTTGACATTATTATCACTAGGAAGGCAGCAGGAAGGATGAGGAGCAACCACCACCCCAAGGGCTGAATCCCTCCTCCAACACTGCGTGGCAAGAAAACGGGCAGAGAGCACATGGGGCAGTGGCGAAGCAGGGGCCGCCTTTCTGTCACCCTCTGCCACTCCCTGTGGCAGCAGGGGATGTGGCAGGTCAGGGGGCCTTGTATCCTGCCAAGGGGATACAAAGGGCAAGACCTAGCACCTGGGGTGGCAATCGCTCGGAAACACACTGCTTAGCCGTGTCTGGCAGCAAAAGTGGCTTTCTGTGTGGCTGCACCCAGCGGTCACCACTGGCTGCCTTTCGAGGGCAGCCCCAAGGAAATCTATCCCATGGTATAAAAAAGTATATAATGGTGTTGTCCCTCACCATTAGGGCAATTTAGTTTTTAGTTATACAGCTTTATTGTTGATAAAAACATTGGGTAACAAACATTGAAACTCTAGCTTATGAAATTTTCTGCTCAATTGCAAACTTTTGAATATTTTGGGAATAAATATAACAGTAGATAAATTGGATTTATTATGAAATACAGCCCTTTTAAATGATGAATCTCAAGAGTTACAAAAGAGATGAGGGAATTCAGCCACACAATTTGTAACAGAAAAATAGCTCCAAGGTTAAATCCCTAGCTACAATTGAAAAAAAAGATATCACAGGAAACATGTAACAGGAAACAAGTAATCACGCAAGTACTAGCCAGTATTCTGTTCATCTACGTCAATTTTAAATATTAATAGTTTTATTCAGAGGCTATCTACACAGATGGAACCAGGGCCAGAAGAAAGACAATTTCGCTTTGTGCAAATCTTTGATATAATCTTTTCAGGATGAAAAGGTCTTCAGGGGTCCCCTCAGCATTGAAACACAACCTGCCTTAGAACTCAAAAGAGAAAAGGAAGAACAGAAAAAATCCCTCTTCTACCACTCTGAGAAAAGCTTTGGGACATGAAGAAGACAATATACAATTCCTAACATTACGGTTACTTCTGTAACCGTAGTTTGCATTTTAAATCTAAACTTTGGCTGTTATATCAAAGATGGAACTATTTCTTCTATAATAAGCATGCAGAAGGTGACTGTACATATTTTTATCCCAGGATGTAATGCATAGACATAAAAATTAAAACAGTGTTTAACTGTTTCATCCACTATTATGTTCATTATTCTGTATGGAAGTAAACCTCAACACATCTAATACAGAAAAAGGACATGGTCAATGTGAATAACAAAAAAATAAGTCCTGACCACTTACTTCCTGTAAATCCTACCAAATACCAAACCCAATGCCAACAAATATCTTAGCCATGGAAGCCTTTAAAAGTACTCTCTAGTGATTAAGAAAAGGAGGTATTTTACTAATACACTCGCATTCTCCAATACTGAATGCTGCTACTGCTGAAGTGTTTTCCAGGGCTCAGCTTATAAGTCATAACCAGATAAGGAGCTTGCAGGAAGTAAATCTGAAGTACTTCTAAGTCCTACTGACCTAACTTACTTCATGACAAAAAAAATCCAAACAAGAACATCCGTTATTTCTTTTTTTAAGATGTAAGTATTCTACACAACTAACACTTGACTTGAAATACAGATGATTTTATATGTAGTTTCTCGCTCAACTGAATGTTGAATTAAAAAGAGAACTTAAAAAATATTTAATTGCCCAAAGATCTGAGAAAACCCCAATAGCAACGACACCCAAACTGCATTTGACCTGCAATAGGAGAAGAGTGTTCATTTCTGATTACTATCATAAAACATGTTTGACTGCACATATTTTTAAAAGAATGCCTTCATGTGGAAGAACTGGAAGTTATTTTAAAGTCATAAAATCCTTTTTCAAATTTTAACGAAAAGAGTGGATCGCAATTCAAATTTCATAACGCAATTGAGACTCTTCAAAATATTTTCTAAGTATAAAAACATTGGCTTTATCTCAACATTCAATACACATATAGAACTGATCCATTAATAGTGTTATATGTATAGCATGTGACAACATAAGTGCTTTAAGTGAAAAATTCACATGCTTTTTCATGTACCTACACATTGCATGTGTGCTAAATATACTGCAATACCTACTTTTAACAAAATGCAGCTTGTAAGGAAAGCAGCAGTGAAGGAGCATTATTAAAAAGCCATGCATCCCACAGTTAGGATGGAAACACACTTTGTAAACTAGTTGGCGAAGGTTCAGCAACCAAGGTGCAAAGCAGAGGAGCCGCGTGAGACCCAAGGGACGCTTGCAGGGTACCCAGCACCCATTCACTAGGAAGGCAGCAGGAAGGATGAGGAACAACCACCACCCCAAGGGCTGAATCCCTCCTCCAACACTGCGTGGCAAGAAAACGGGCAGAGAGCACATGGGGCAGTGGCGAAGCAGGGGCCGCCTTTCTGTCACCCTCTGCCACTCCCTGTGGCAGCAGGGGGTGGGGGAGGGGGGG
>NW_008825428.1:5140621-5160891 GCF_000699105.1 Pygoscelis adeliae
CCCCGAGCGGTCACCACTGGCTGCCTTTCGAGGGCAGCCCTAAGGAAATCTATCCCAGCAGCTGCTGCCCTGGCATCGTAAGGAAGAGGGATGCTTGTACGTGGAGGAAGGAGAGGGGCAATACTGTTGCAAAAGAGAAAGGAGGCCATGTGTGCAAGCAAGAAGTCTTTTAGCAGAGGATTTAATGCTACAGAGAGAAAGATTGTGCAAGTCATCTCAGGTGTCAAACAGTAGACACTGAATTTCAGAAGTAAAGCATTTTGTCTCCAGGATTACGTATTACAAACTGATCAGTAGGCTAGAGCTTGAGAAAAGAAAAACAAGACGGCACAGATAGTAATCTTCCATTAGATCTTCTGGTCAAAAAAAAAAATCAACTTTTGCATGTTTCCCACCAATCAGAAGGTGATTCATATATACATACACCTACAGGAGGGCTGAATTTTAAATAGTAGAATATGCACTTATGTGAAAAGTCTGTAACCACAGACTTTGCCATAGTTTCCTGGATATTTCTGGTTTTATTGACTTGTTAAATTCTTAATTAATTACACAAATAAACATAAATGAAAAGGGAAGAACATAGATGGCAAACCATAAAGGCAGTATTAGTTGAGACCAAGGGTCCATATAGGCAAGCACCTTGATCACCAACAATGGAAAAAGCAAGAGCTGGGCAAGTATATATGAGCTCGTGCAGGTAAGAACCCCCTCAATTATTTTAATCTCAAAGGTTATCCCAAAGCTGATGTATTTTTTGTTTAGTAACCACACATAGATCTCTCTTTCAAGTACTTAGCCCCCCCTGAAGTCAAGCAAATTTTTCACGTCATTCATGAACATAGTCCTTGTTCTGCAAATAGTTCTGGAAGCAGCTTCCAGCTGAAACATCTCTAAAGCATCATTGACTCTGAACTTACACACATAGAACTCATCACTGCATAAGCAAATGAAAAGTGGCAGAACTAATTCTAAAAGTCAGAATATTAGGGGAAAATAACTTCATAATATGCTTATAAGGCTAAAAGAATAACACTTGCATATACAGAGAAAAAAAGCTAAAATTTTGTCTTAGAGAGGAGAGGACTAATTATGAATGTCTTACAGTTAAAAAACAGTTACCATTTGCCTCTTAACCTGAAGATTTTTCATTATTTCAAATATGCATGTTGTCACTACAGACTCTTCTGTTATTTTCATACAGAGTAAATTGCAGATAATATCCTAAGTCTATTTTATACTGAATTGGCAGCCAGAAACTTGTAATTTAAAAATTGTGTAAAGTTGGGTGCCGTACAAAAATATTGCCAGCAGAAAGCTTAGGATATTATTTTCCAAGTTGCTTTTTGTAAATCATGGTTTGTATATTTTTTACCTGTTTTTCGTGCTACTGTTATCAAGAATATACAAATACATTCAAAATACTTCAGAGGTGAAAAAACATGTGGAAGATTCAGGTCCAGAATGACAGATCTGACCCTGAGGCACAATTCTGCTCTCCCATTTTGGAAGTAAGGCTAAGACCTTAAAACCCATGGCGAAAGAAGGATGGGGGAGGATGGGACCTTATGTCATATTACCTAGGTAATCGCCTTAAAGATTACAGAACAACAAGAGAACATTTTTTTTTAGCTTTTGTATGAAAAGCTGAAGCAGTCTCAATTGCAGGAATTTGCAACACTAATTCACATCTTTCTCATGTCTGGAAGAACCTAAGCACTGTCTAAATTGAATAGGAGAATTAAATTAAAACATTACCCTTTGTATACAAACATTTCAGCAGCTTTTAGCGTGTTTGCAACCACAACTATTTCATTAAATAATCTTTATGGGACAACCAAGTATCTGGTCCATTATGTCAGCAGTGAGTAGCAGTTTCTCTTATTTATCTCAGATCAGCTTCACTTTGATACC
Organism: Pygoscelis adeliae; assembly: GCF_000699105.1. Classification (NCBI taxonomy): domain Eukaryota; kingdom Metazoa; phylum Chordata; class Aves; order Sphenisciformes; family Spheniscidae; genus Pygoscelis; species Pygoscelis adeliae. The sequence continues at coordinate 5,142,536 of NW_008825428.1, forward strand.
ACAATTTAATCAATATTGTATGTATCATCATTTATTGCTTACTGTGAGAATTGATTTCTCCATATACTGGTACATCTAATTCCTTGAGGCATCTTTTGTCAATTTACTGACAAAACTAAATATGTTTAGTTACAAAAATAACTTTCTGGCATTGCTAACTTGTTTGTAGCAGGACAAATATCCATCAGTGGTTATCTTCTTGTTTATAGCCTGAAGTCCTGTTTGTAAAAAGAAAAAAAAACAACCCTTACCAAAAATGCACAAAGCCTTACTTTATTTCAGAACTTGTGTAACTTTGTGTATTTTGAGATATAATACATGTTCATCACTTGATAACCAAAGGCAATTTCAATTTAGTAGCCTCAAAGCTTTTTGGTAATCTCTGACAAAGCCAGGAGCAGGCTTTTGTAAGGCATTAACAGAACTTATACATCCTACTGGCAAACACTGCATTTCCAAGTGCCAGGCAAACACTGCCCAGTTTGCTAACACAACACAGCTTATATTTTCATTTACATAGGCAGTGAAACGGGACTTATCTAGCCCTTTTTTTGATTTTCTGTTCACTTTTGCCAGAAAGTGATGCTATTATTTTTATTCTATTAACTTCACCTCCCCACTGTTCACCTTCTTTCTACCATAACTGGTAGTTGTCCCTTCCCTGCAAGCAGATCAGACGTCCATGTTTTTCCTACAAAACCTGAATCATAAGTTTCCTGAAAACCCCAGTTCTTTAACAGTTTAAAAAGTCATTTGGACACAAGACTGCCTTCCTATAGTGATCACAAGTCTACGTACCTGTTTCGTTTAGTTAGTTAGGTTTTCAGGAACACTCATAAAGGTCACCATGGAACAGGTCCTGGGTGAAAAAATGTATATAAATATAAAAATCTGTGGCAGGCATGGGGAAAAAAGACAGGACATCTTGAAGCAAGCCCTCGCTTCCCTGCTGAAGAAATGGAGACAGCTCTTTGGGCAGGGATCAACATAACCGAGCTGCTAGGTCCTGGCCACCAGAAATTTATGTGTGTATACGCTGGTCTGCTTCAGCTGTCATGAAGCTCTTTGAAAATAAAGTAATGAACCATTAAAACTTCCAGTGAGGTAAATAATTATCATCCTTCTTTCACAGATGAGTAAATAGAGATAGTAAATAAATAGCTGGTCTGAAGCCACAGAGAGAATTCAGTAGTTCCAGAAACAGAATACCAATTTCCATGTTTATATATTCCCTTTTAAGAGCTTCTATCCCACTCTACTTTTTGATTCAGATTACAGAGTAGTCTGTTACCGCTTCCAGCTAACACACTTAGCTCAGATTCACAGAAAAACCTCGCAAGAGAACTGAATAATGTACATATTGTACGGCATGGAGATCCCTGAGCTGGATCCAGAACAAGCAGCAGGACAAGCACATCAGCACAAAGTAATTTATTGGTAGAATAATATTGGAAGACTCAAAAAATTGTTCCTTCAGAGGTCAGTTTTTAGGCCATGACAGCATCAACCATTTCATTTGCAACACAAGCATCTTCCCACTACGCTCTACTACCTGCTACAGGCAATAAGTAACTTACCTCATGAGGAGACTGACACCTAGCTCTACAATGACATTCCAGCTCATGTTATTCAAACTATAGCAGTACATTGCCTGACAGACCAGCTTTCATGCTACTTAATTACATCCACATGAACCAGAAGCTCAGCACAGGCTTCAGATCGACTACCGATTAATCTTTTTGAAAAAAGAGAAGCACCGTGAGGAGCACGGAAGAGCCACTAACTGAACTGCTTTAACAGGGGGCTGGGTTTACACTCTGGACTACTATGTAGGAACTGAAACCTTAGTACTACTTCTCTAGAGATAAAACAGAAAGCTTTGTATTTCAGGTCATTGAAGAACAGCAGCACAAAAGAAGGTAGGATAAAAATGATACATTCGAGAAAGGATACAACTCTCAGCAGCAAATCATGTCCAAGCAGAAAGAAAAATAGTCTGATTTACTTAAACTATTTATCAGTAAAATATGACCAGTCAAAAAAGCTTGGTGGAACCACAAGAGGCTGCTTGATAAGGATGGCTACACAAGATCACGTGTGGCATATAGAAATGGAAATGAAGGTTCAATAATAAAAACTGGGCGACACTTGAGGACACTGCACTTAAGAATGGGGAGAAGTTCATTATTAGAAGTTTTATTTCACAGGGAGGCAGAAAGTTAGCTTATTTCTTACTTCAGTTGTGTAATGCAGAATTAAGAAGAATCACAGTCATCCTTTCCTTCCACTTTCCATGCCTCTCTTACAAAGAAAATTTGAAATGAAAACTCTTAACATATAAAAGCAGGAAAGTATAATTTCTGTAATCAACAATGTAATGTTTAAAAGCATTAGAATTTGAATTGTTTTACAGTAGATGCATTTTAAGACTTTTACTTTCCAAAAGATTTCCTTAAAATTGGCATCTTTCCGAGAAGTGTTTTGTGTTTGCTACTTCATTTCTGTACTAGAAAAATGTTTAGGAATTTAAGAATGACATAGCACCTCGATCCATTTATAGGTATCCATTTGAAAGTCTGTATACAGTTCATTTATACAAAACAACTTTTTTAAGACTGAGCTGAGAGTTCAAAGCAATGAAGGTCTGAATTTTTTTTTTTTTTTAAATAAACATGGTTCTACAACGGACAAGATTTCCAAGAATCCAGATGTGGTCCATAGAAATACCGTGGGAAGATGGGAAGATACTGATGTCCCTCTTTGGGGGTTGTTCTACCACCTTTGCAAAATTGCACTAGTCCACTGAATTGAGTTTAGGTGTTTGACCAGAGAGCCTGGCATATAGGAATAGCTGTCGGGGGCAGGGCAAAGAAATTATAAAGAAACAGACATATCAGAATGATTAAAGCAAAAGCTAAAAAACCCCAAAAGCACACTGATATGCAGAAATGAAATGTTCACGGAAGTCAACCATATAGCCACTCTCTCAAACATTATCTCCTTTTAGTGATCCACTGCACACCTAATAAATAACATGGTATGTCTATATATTTAGGCAATATTGCTCTGTGAATTTGCATACATTGCCTTTCATTTTTCACTACATTTGTGCATGGTCTGAGGTTGTATTTTTATTAAATTGCTCACTCTATAACAGTCCAAGACTTGAAAAGATTTTCAGTAGACAACCACTGAAATATCTGGTAACTTGGTAACATTAATATACCCATATATTAAAAAAAAAAAAAAAGGCTTAGTATGTTTTCTACTATAAAAATAAAAAGTCAGAACACATACACATTTAGAAGCAATTCTTCCAGATGACAGTTTAAAGAGTTTGCCAGACATAGTTAAGGAGCACTGATAAATTAACATGAAAATGACTGTATATGACACAGTATGTTTTCTGTTTAGTGGATTAACAGACAACTTTAGCCTATTAATGTTCTCAGTGCTATATACACATCAAATCACCACTAAAAATACAACTTCTGTAATTTTAACTTCAACTCCCAGATAAACAAGACTCCTTTAACATGACAGCTACAAGTATTCATGAGAAAATAAGTCTTCTAAGGAGTCATGTAACGGAAGCCATATGTAGAGACGCATACCAGCAGCAGATAAAAATCTTACTACCCTGAAGTCAGTTTCCCCAAGATACGATTCTGTTCCATTTTCCAACACAGAAGAACCACTATTCATAGGAGTATGTTTCTCACGTGGTAAAATCAGGTACATGACTTAGTTTGATCCCAAGTGTAGTCACAAAGAAGAGCATTTGGGAAACTCCAATGGGGCTGTACACACTAGCTAGGAAAAAGACATTTACAGAAAAAAATTGGAGGGAGAAGGAGTTGTGTTTCAAAACATCACTCCCTCATCACAAATGTGTAAAGTGCATAAAAATTAAAACGTAAAAATCCATCACAGTCTGTGCCTTATCACATTACAATGCGTATTCTTCTTTTGGTCACTGTGTTCCTGTTTTAGTGCTAGTTTTCACAATATTGTTATACTGAATTTAACATTTTAAAGACCGAAGCCTTTGAAGTATTAAACATATTCTGCTAAATACTTCAAAAGACAGCTCCAAAGAGTGGAGAAACTTAACGCCAGAGAAAGCAGTCAGCTCGTTGCAGAATTCAACTCCTGTAAGTCTTCAAAGAAAGGGCAGTCTCTGAGGACAATGGATTGGGCAAGCAATTTTTAGCATGCCATTAATCCAAAAAAAGTTCTAAACAAAAGTACAAGCAGATTGGGTTGTCTCTTTGAAAACAATACTTTGCATGCCATAGTATTTCTTCAATATAATTTTGATTTGGCTAGAACATTACTTCGAGTTTTCTTTAGCAGACCTTCTTTGAAAGGTGGGAATTTCTAAAGCACAGACTTCAGTTGTGAGTCATTACTATTGTTTCCTTTAAATTTTCTCACCAGCTCATCCTGCATCACTTCCCTTGTTCTCATGAATGAACAACAGTAATGGAAACATATCCATTGGTAAGAAAGACTGAGAAAACTACTGTGATAGATTTTCAAATGCCCTGTCAACAAAAAGTTAACATTTAATTCTAGTTGCTAACTTTTAGGATTGTAGGTAGGAATGAAGAAATCTGTTTCCTTGTTTAATACGAACTTACTTAAACTTTGCAGCCATGTGACTTCTTCACAGCAAATAAAATGCACCCATCTTGTGCAACATTGTTTTATGATCCATTACAGTAAAAAGGAAAGGGAATATGATTTTAATCTTAAAATAATATGCCATTTGAATAAAGTCAATGCATCATCAAGGCTTCATTTCCCCACAGCATCTCTGTATTTCAGCACAACGGGAAAAAAAAAACAACGTCCTTACATACCATGAAATCTTACCTCCCTTCAAGATTAATGGGCACTAGTCTGCACGTACATTAAGAGGTCACTCGACCCCATCTGTTGTGCAATAGCCAGGCACACTGGGATAAGTGAAGGAGACTGAAAAGCTTAGTTTCCCCTCTATAATTCATTGCATGCAATCTTTGTGTTGTGGGCCCTTCGTGCGTTATGCCTGTGGAACTCCCTTTGATACCAGTGGAATTTCTGAGCACGACACAAGTGCAGTACCGTCACATCAGGCTCTGTCAAGTGCTGTTTTCCTGCAGCAAGTTCTCCCAGTTATTGGGTCCCTCTTAATATTGGGTCTGGAGGTTAAAAAACAAACACACACACCCCCCACCGAACAAGCAGAAAAAAACCCCACGAAAATAAGGGGAATGGTCTAGTTTTACTAAACATGTGCAAGCTTTAACAGGTTGCAGCCTAGACACAGTGTTACTCAGCTACCGGGAAGGACAGCAGATGCCAAGATCTTTCAGGCTGCCCTTTCATGAAGGAGCACTATGACACAAACTCTGACTAGCTAGATACCTACTGCAATTTCTATTTCACTCTAACTACTGATGGTCCTCAAACACAACTGACCACAAACATTGCTAACACTTCTCTCTTTTCACGATTATAAATACACGATTTTTAGGGAACGGCCTTGGGGCAAGATTATCTCTCTTCTCGTTCGCTGCGCTTTTATCCGTGAAAACTGTCTCAAAAAGCTGCTTTCTCTCAATGTTAAAATCTTGCTTGTAGAGTTAAGACAAAAGTCCCCGGTCCTATATGTAACATTGCCATCTAGTGACATACTGCAAGGGTGCTTTCTGCTGATAAACTATCCTCAGTCACTTTTTTCCTAATGAAATCTAGCTCAGTGTATTAGTTTAGTGTTAATAAAAGATTATTTGAACCATTAACGAAGTCTAATAAGAAAGGAAATTTTATTATTTGATTGATTTTAGAATATTTCTTGCTGTGTGTTTGCATTTCCATGATTAGCTCTTTAGAAGTCTGGTTGGTACCTTTTAATATTGCTAATGAAAAAGACCTTTATATCCGTAGGAAGTGGAAGTTAGAATTTTCTCCTTTGGAAAGAGACAATGCAGAACTATTTGCATGGTTGCAGATCTTGCTGTTAGTGCTCTTGAACAGTCACATGCATTTTTACTTGTTTTACATTTAAAATTGAACCTTCTCCTGATGCATGTCTTACATGCCATCACCTTAATCAATACCAGGTACTTTCAAAACTATAAATGTAAGACCCGAGAGACTAAGTGGAAAAGCCAGACTTAAGCCTAAAATGAACGGGCTTGCACTGGGGATCAGCAACATACACCCACTGCTGGATTACAGCCTTCTCTTGGGCAGAAGTTAGTCCCCGCAGGTCAGGTGAGCCTCACTGAGACGCTGCAAATCTCCTGTAACAGGACTGAGCAGCAGAAGCTACTCCAGCACCATCTTGCTAAAGCAGTAAAAGCCCTAGGGAGTCATAGTCAAACCCCAACCTGACGGTAACCCTGGTGTGCCCCCTCCCTTCAGCTTTACAAGCCCCGTGGTGTGCACCCCAGCCTTCCCAGCCCTGGGGAGATTTCACTGCACTGCCTCTGGCCACTCTCATGGCAGGTTTATAGCTAATAGTCCCACAAATAGAGGACATTTCCAAAGGGCCTGTCATAGTTTACACAATTGGTTGACAGGGTTACCGTTACCTGTCTCTTAATGTATTATTTCTTCCAAGCAATCTTTGAAATACTGCTACTTGCCAGAAGTTACTTTGTGCATGTGCTGGCAGGGTGGGATGCCCTGTCTGAGTTGTTTTTAGGCTTTGGACCCGGCCACTGAAGGTGGCCATTTGGTTGAACTTCCTGCAGTTAGAGATGAATGAATGAGGTCCAAATGAAAGAAATGGAAACCTAACCACGCTAGCCTTGCAAGAAAGTGATACTGAGCACCACAAACTGCTAAGTGCAGTGTTAAGCAGATACTAATTGATTCTCTATGCATGACTAAAGGAGTGGTTATATTTTATTCATTCAGAGAAAAACTGTTTTATCAGTAAGCTCTTTACTTCCCCACCACTTGGTGCTACAGAGGCATCAGCTCTTGAGCCAAGGTGTAAGAGGTGGAGGAAGTGTGTAAGATTTTCTTCCAAGTCTGTTACCTTTACACAAAGTCATCCTCTGTCATATCTTACCTAGGCATTTTCAACGTGGGGCACTTCCAAAGCGGTTTATGAACACTACTGATCCCTGTTCGTAGCAGATCCAGTCTTTGTTGTTCCATTTTGTTTTGGATCAAAAAGACTTTCCTAGTGCTTCTGCATGAGGGAAAAACCCACAACATTCTGGAACAAAAAAAGCCCAATAAATGTAGTCCTCCCTCTTTCTTTCATATATGTACAGAATATAATATTTTCTTATGCCAGTTATTTTGCTCCTTTTTATTTGTAGTGGCTACAGTTGGGTATGGAGAGGATAAAACCGGTGGTTTGTTTCTACTACAGTGGGAACTGCCAAGGCAGCAGTTCTCATTTTATGCTCAATCCTTTCTGTTGTTTTTAACCAAGACTGCTTTGAGGCTCATGTTGCTGCAACGCTAGCAACTGACTTGTATCTTGCCTCCTTGGGAAGCAGCTGTTCCTACTTAGCAGGGGTAGATGCTCAGAACACAGACGTTTACCTTGAAGAATGGGGTCAATGCGGTTATCTGTATAGAAATACCACCCCACTTCAAAGGACAGCTATTCATGCTCCACTGCCCAAATATTTAGGAAAAATATTTTTATTTTGTTTCCTACAGGAAACATTTAACAGGCAGTTAATAAATGCACTGAAAATTGCCTTAAATATATTCACAACAGCAGCAGAGCATCAGAAAGAAGATGATGTTGTCCAGTCTTGTCATTCTCTACAGCAACTCCTACCCATACAATTCAAAGTTGAAAAATTTGACTTATATTCACCATGAATTAGGTTTCAAAATGCTTGTGAGACAACCTACCATTGCTCCTATATATTTTAAAACTCTCTACCGTAGTTTTGTCATTTGCAACTTCTTCTTTGGTCCATGAAAGATCTGTAGAGGAGCCAAGAATAATATCCCAGAGTCCTGACTCCGTCATGGACTTTAACTGTAAGGATTCTTGCATTTGCAACAGATGACTGGTCAAATCCCAGGGATAAACTAAACAGTGCTATCTTAAATGTCGCCAGACATTTAGTATCTAGAGAAGACAAATGCAAGGATGTCAGTTATGTACACATGTACATCATTTTGACTCATTTTTTACCCTATGATATATGGCATTCATAAATATGTCAAATATTCAAAAAGATGTCACATTAAGATTACGCCCACCACTGTTTAACACAAAACACGCTGAAAAGTCATTCATTAAATTAAAATCTCTCAAGTCTTATGAGTAACAAGCTGCATAATAGCATCATATACCTAAATTTAAAATCCAAGCTTCTTATATCCTACTGCGAAAATGGACATTTTTCAAGCTCAGTTGTTTTGTAAAGTGAATGCCTGACATCTGCTGGTAATTATACAAACTGTATATTCTTGAATCAAACCAGTTTAGTTTTTACACTAAGGAATATTCTTTAGAATATATAAATTTTTCAAATAAAAAAAGATTTAAATTATTACAATCATGATGTAATGAGGTTTCAAAGCTGAACTGCATCAATATTGCTTTTACTTGTTAGATGCAAGACACTGAGTGCCTTTGAATTTCCTACAAAATTTTCCTGCAGGAGTGATCAGATCCAGTCCTTAGAAAAACAGTTTTTCCCCAACATGATTTTTGTGCACATTATTTTTAATAAATTAGCAGAAGCAATTCTAGTGCCATTGTACTTCACATTCCCTTTTGTTTAGATTGAACATTTCCGAGAAAGCTATTTCTACACTATTCTGTAACATTTTAGTCATGCTACCAAAAAATACAATTACTAACTGAAACAGCAGGACTGCAGTAATGCCCATTAAAATACTGACTTACACAAGTCCCATCTGTGATGAAGGCTACAAAACATTGTAGGATATTGTACTAGAAAAAGCAGCAAAAGGGCACTGCCTCAAAATTGATAAACTGAAGGCTTTCAGTTTTTCACCCTTTCATGAGCTGCACAGTTCTTTTTCAAAAATGTGGGGACTTATTAGTATAAATAAGTAGGCCTCAGTTTCACAATATCTAAGCACCTGTGAATTTATGAAGCAAATGTGTAACATGATGTCCTGGTAAAACATAATTCAGAAAATAATTTTGTGAATGAAGGGGTCAGCATATCAGAATGAAAATAATTCTGCTGGATCACAACCAGAAAATAAGAGAGAGAGAAAGAATATGGGAAATTGTAAAACATCTTATTAATTCTTTAATATGGAGGTAGCAAATAAAATGCTCTGTTTGATGAAGTTTAGAGGGGGGGAAAAAACCCCTCAAAACTTCCAAAGTTAACAGCTGACCTTTACTGAAAGCCTATATGGATATCAAATAGCAGAACTCTCTCAGCCACAGAAACTGATCCTTCATTCCAAACAAAAATAAAATTTTATTTGACAAGATTTTTTCTTGCCCTGTAGAAGCATCACCATGAACCCAATGAAATGGAGAGGAAAAAAAGTAAAAGTTATTGCCTCCATCCATTTTTATTTTCTCATTTTTCCTCTGTACCAACAAAAACAATAAAATAGAATTAAAATCCGGTAGAACATCTGTTGAATTCCTCCATCATAATGTGCAGTTCTGGTGGTGTGCAACGTAAAAGCTACAGTTTGCTACAATACTGCCAAAAAGAGAGCATAAAGGAATTACCTTGAATTTAATGACAAATTCATATTGGTTTGCTGGATACAAACTATCTTCAATTCTCTTTGACAGAAGGACAACAACCAAAAAAACCCAAAACAAAACAAAAAGAGAGGAGAAAAAAAAGACAAAAAGAATTTAAAATCAGAGCCAGCAAAAAACTTTACTTGTTGGCTCCAGGAAAACAAGTCATTTACACCTCCTATAGCTCCTCAGGAGCAGAAGTGTTAAACTGGTGTTGCACCCAGTAGAATTGGGCAGCCAAGTCTCAGTGTTTGACCCTGGCTCCCCAGACATACAAGCAGCACTGAAAAGAAATTGCTAAAATTCCCTGGTATTGACCAGTTCTTGAAGGATTACACTGAACTATAGATACACATACATATCATAGTTATTGGGTCTCCCTGAAAGGGTAACAGTTTGTTATGTAAACTACAACTGGAAGTTCCACATTATTTGTTCTCCTTAATATTAAAAAAATCAGAAATTTTATAGTACTTGAACAATTCCCCCTCCTGATGGGATAGGGAGAGCATTAAAAAAAAGGGACATGACTAATGAACTCATGACATTGTTATTATGCCAAGTATCCAGGAAAAAAACAGACACACCTTATCTGAAGATGCCCACTGACTTTGATGAATATTCATGGGTTCCTACATGGAATTATCTGCCTTTGAGGAGTGGCCTACTGTCCGTTTTCAGGAAGTCAGCAGCTGCTTTTCACATTTCTGATCAATAACTTCTAAAAATGGGGGACAGGGGAAAATAATAGTGCTGACTATTCACCAAATCAAAGACAACACCTATATGCTCTTATGTCACAAAAAGTTTCATTAACTTTTTAATATCAATATCCTTTTGGAAGATTTAAATATTTGCAAGGACAAATCACAACCATTTTAAGAAAACGAAAAATGTTAAATCGGTAAACCCTTTTACCTTAGATACTTCAGACATAGTATAGCTTAACGTTATTCTGAAATAGAGTGGTAGGGAGTTGCTTTGCCAGTGTTTCTACTTAGTTGTTATGCTTTTTTAAACAGTAAAAAAGATAAGGTTGTTTATATAGCAAGGAAGTGCCTTAAAATCAGCTTGTTGAGATGCAAAAAACATGCAAAAAACCCTGTATCTGGGTCAAAGATGTTATTCTGAATTCTAAAACTAAGTGGCAGCACATTCTTGAAGCAGCACTTCAAGTGGCAGCACTTCTGCTTTTAGACTTTCCAACCAAGCTTATAAGAGACACGCTTCACTTTCTTGCAAAATTAACTTTACACCCTGTCATAGAGTTGTTCTTCAAATACAGAATAACAACGATTATAAACTTTATCGTAGAGTCAAGGGTTTAAGTTACTTTCTAGATATGAGGAAATTTTTTTCTTTTCTTTTTTACCTTCTCCTTTTGACAGAAAGATGGTAACTTGAGATGCCAGAGCATCAAAGAACCATTGACTACTCTGTGCTTTTTCCAAGATACAGCACCACTTCACTTGGAGCTGTTCAGAATTTTTATTTCATACATCTTCTTGACTTTCTAGCAATTATAAGCAACACATTTCTTAGGCCCTAACCCAAGGGTGAAAATCCACAACTACAAGAAGGATAAAATCTTTATTGACCTTATTTATGTGAATTTCTGCCTGTACTGAACCCATCTTTTCAGTGACATATGCTAAATTGCATGTAACAAATTCTCCAACCACTTTCAGCCTGAGAGCAGAAAGTTCCTTTCAAATATAATTATTGGCAAAAAGCATTTGAACATCATTAGAAAGCAGTATTTATAACACTTCCTACTCAGTCCAGGACTATTACAGCATCAATTCATTCAGCTGAAATGCAGTTTCAGATCTGTACTGAAGATTATGCCGATACAATTGCTCATGTTCTTATATTGCATGGGTTTATGCAATGGGATACCTACAGCGAACAAGACTAAATTAAATACAATACAGGAAACTTGCATTAACTGTGAAGAATATAAATATCACATAATCCTACTGACTGTTGAATCAACATCTTACTATTAAGAATGACAAAGGCTATAAAAATAGCCAGTCATCTTTAAGTCCTTCATTTAATCTGTTGTTCAAGACATTAGCCCCTAGGTTTCTAATAAAGATTAATTGGATGGGGTGGTGGGAAATCAGAAGTAAATATTCAATTACAAGTACTTCATAAACCAACTTATTTTTGTTATCTGATATTACATCCTGCTTTTATCCTACACAATTTTAAAAAAAATCTAGATAGCAATAAACCCAAGAATATTAAGTGTCCTGGCGATCATCCCTTCATCTATTCTTCTCTCCTAGTTACCCCAAAACAAAAATATAAGAATACTTTGGTTAGAGATATATTTTAAGTTTTCTCAGTTCTAGAGCTATTGCTACCAGCTCTATGCTCCTAAGACTGTATTTAGCAAATAACACTCTATCCCTAAAGCATATTACAAGGTCATATCCACTACATACGTCTGAGGAGTTAATGGATCTATTGCCTAAGTTCTGGCAACCAATATTTTGGGACCCTTCTTCAGTTTTGGGAACTGCTCTCTCACCCTTCGTTATGGCCTGTAATTTTAACTTTTGAAACAGAGTTATCTGGAACATGAACTTACCACTTTGTGGATCAACTCATATACTCAGGTCAGCTGGGATAGTTTCACTTACATTAATATGATTGCATAAATGCCAGCCTGCAGCCACAAAATCTTTCCCACCTGAGCCCCTAGGCGCATAACTTAGCTGCTGCCCCATCATTGTGATGAGGAGGACACTGCTTCAACCCACCTCCCACGGCTGCACTCCCCATCCCAGGGCAGAAAGGGGCCACTGATGACCACATCAACGGCTTACGCAGTGCAACACTGGTAGGGAATGCTGTCTTCATCAAAACCCACAAGAGAAATACAAAACTTGGGCACACTCTCTAATGGGCCAACCCAAGCTATACCATCACCTTTCCCAGTGGTAAGATCTATCAGATATAAATCATCCCAGACAGACATTGGCATAAACTGTTATTTCCAGCAAGAGTTCCGTATCTTCCTAGAAAATGTGTTAATCTTGGAGAGCTTTTCTTGATGGATGAGGGGGAAGATTCAGACTAAATATTCAAACAGAAATACTTTATGAAAACAGATTCTACTCCCACCCCCAGTAGATGTAACACTTTTTTTCTTCCCATGTACAGTAAAGTAATATGCATTTCAAGACCTAGAACTCAGGTACTCTTAAATGCACACTCCTATAAGCCATGTTTTGTAAAAAACCCACTGATTTCCTAGTCTGCATTTCAAGATGTGGAGTGAATGTATAGCATTTACTGTCAAAAAACACTTACAGAGTACCCCAGCTCTGACTTCTAGAGCCAGATACATAGGGAGAATAATTTAATACGATTTACTGACTACCCTTGAATCTCCAAACAACTTTTACGCTGAGCATAATCTCTAAATTTCATTAGGTATACTTCTTATTCTATCATCCATGCTATTAATGAGAGTAGTGAAAAGCATGAGAGACAAAAAAAAGTAAAAGAAAGAAAAAAAAACCAAACCCACCTTTAAAACATGAAGCCCAACACAGTCTTCCAGTCTGGTATTGAAAAACTTACAGCTACTAACTGTGTATAATCTTCCAAATAGTTTTACACTTATCCTCAAGTATTCTCCCCTTTATGGATCTTTTCCCCGTAGCTCATTAATAGCACAGAAGGCAGTGTCAAAAGCCTTATTTCAATCAAGAGATCTTGATACTGTCTTCACTGTTTCTAGGGATGCTCCTTTGACTTAATTCTTCAAAGCCATTTCGCTCTTAAATGCCTTTGGAAAGGTGAGTCCTACTGAGGTACTCCATTTAGGAGTGAGACTTGACAATACAGTGAGGTGACAATGAGGCAAAGTTCATTGCTCATGTGGAAGGGGATCAGAGCTTGTGAAATGAGAGAGTCCTTACAGTGCGCTCAGATAATGTACAAATCACTTTACTTTTCATTCTTAACATTTGTAAATGTAAAAAACCCCAATCCTTAAAAAGAAGAATGCTAGTGTTGCCTGTTGCCACATACGCAGCTAGATTGCAGGTGCCAGTGCCCCTCTCCTATATTGATTCCTAAAGCAAAAAATAAATGAACAATTAGTATTTAATGAGAGATGGGGGCAGGGACGAAAAAGAAACTCTGACCACCTCCTTCTTTCAGAATTGGGGGAGAGAGGAAGAAATAAAACAGGAAGAAAATGACCTTTTAGAAATAAAAGTAGAATAGAAAAAAAAAGACTTCAGCAGCCACAGGCAATCTCATTGCTGTTACTTCCCAATCACAGTTAAACTAGTTTTATCTTAATCTTCAATTAGTACTTTACACAAAAAAGCTCTTTTGTCTGCCTGCCTTGTCAGCCACTCATAACTACATCTAATACAAGTAATTCTTAAAAGCAAATATTTTTTATGCTTAAACACTCATTTCTGAATCGATCTTCTGTAGCCACATCCAACCCCCTTCTTTTTCTCATAACAACTCCTGCCACCGCACTCTGAAACCTCTCCTGTATACCAAACCCAACTCATCCACCTCAGCACGAGCACCCAGGACCGTAGCAGTCACTGAACTCGGGGAAAAAAACAAACTCTGATAAAGCAAGAAGAAACGCCAATCAAGGAGGCAGACTGAATTGTACCTGTTGTCCCTGTTGCACCACAGAAGCAAAACCCCCTGCGTGAGGTCCAAAGCCTGGTTCTGCAAAGGGGGTCCCCAGTCGGGAGTCCTGGGTTACCCCTTTTGCCTGCCAACCACCTGTGCAGCCAGGTGGTACAAAGGCCGTGGTAGGTCAGTGGGGTTAGGTTGTAGTAGATTACACACTGCCCCAAGCAATTCTAGCTACTGCCAGATAATGTTTTTGAGACGGTCTCTTGCAAAAGCACTTCCAGTATGGCCTGAGAATGCCAGTCTCTTTCTGGAAATAAATATGGATTTTTCCTGTCAAGCACTTGGAAGTCATTGGATTACAACTGCAAAAGAAATGACAATTGCTGTTAACAAAGTTATGGGAATAATATAAATACGTCTTCAAATTACAAAAACGCTTGCTCACTGCAATGGTCCCCTAGTGCTGGAAATACATATATTCTCTCTAATCCATTCCTGCCAGTTTCATGATTTTAAAGGAGTGCCAGTGATTTCTTCTGAATTTATGGCCCGGAGCACTGCTAACGAGCACAGGGGGATAGAGCTGGAAAGCTGAGGATAGTTCCAGGTGACTTCAGCGTGCATCGTTAGCACCGAGCTGGGGAGGGAAAGGGGTCGGGAGGTCAGGTAGCACTTTTGACCATATCTGAGTTTTGAAATAGTCTCTTAATGAAATATATGGCTCCATTAATTTTATTTTGAATCAATCAATTTTGAATTCAAAATTTTATTTTGAATCAAACCCTCAGAGAGGGTTTTTTGTTTGTTTTCTCAATAGCTTATGCATAGAGGATTCAGAATTTCATTATTAGACCATTAATGTTTGCAAAAAGAAAACGTAAATGCAACTCTGTTGGAGTTTGGAGTAAACAGAAAAGAGAGAGAAAAAATTCTGACTAGCTTTCCACGTAAAACAAAAGCAAATTAAGAATTGCTAAGTAAGAACAATTATCAGCGGATGAGCTAAATAATAACGTGCATAAAAGGAATTGTTACTGTGACACAATATTAAGGGAAAAAGAAACTTTAACGATGGAATGCCTACTTTGTCTTTACCCGTGCCTCACCTCTTCAAGAATGTGCTGCTTCACAAAAATGGTCCCAGGGAAGTAGTGGAGGGCACCAGAAAAAGATCCAGCAACAGTTTGGCTTGTTCAAGCTAAGTTTTGGATTTTTTTTGTTTAATAAAAAGATGCTTGATGTGACTACTGTAATATGAGCATTTACCTGTGTGCTTAGAATGGGACTCTTCATGCCAAAGAGTATATGCCTGTTCGCTTGTTTGCATGAATAGTTTAAAATGTTCTAAAAACAGTTTTAAACTGTTTTTAATGGAGAAAATATCAAACTTTCTTCCAAAATAAAGAAGCCAAATAAACCAGAAGAACATTCCTTAAATACCAAAGACTTACAAAGTTATTTTCTATGTATTTTCTGACACGAATTTGGAGTAAGATTGCTCCTCCAATACCTGAATTTTCAATCTAAATAGCATTCATTTTACAGAACTGTTCCTGCAAAACCTCTCTTGAAATAATTTTCAGAAGACTAACATTTTCAACATTTGTAATCCAAAAATAATGCAGGAACTCTACTTGAATCCGGCTGTTAAGCAACATAATAGCTAGCTTTAATTTTGTTGTTCAGAAGAAACTTATTAAAAGAATAAACAACCAATAGTTAGAAGTAATTTATTTTCTCAATGTCTTTCATGTTTTCAGTATCTATAGTGCCAATCCATAAATAAGACTTGTATGCACAGGGGAGCAGAGCTGTAAATACAGATTTTTAAAAGTTATTTTCCTTTCCTGCACAGGGCCTTCCGTGTCATGCTGCATGCTCTCAACAGTAAATGGAAACCCAGGCTACTTCAAGAGTTTGCTTTTTTCAGTCCTTAGACAAGAACTCCTGCCTCCAGAACCTCAATAAATTGCTAGCTGAAATGCATCAGAAGTGTTTTCAGTTCAGATTTCCTACAAAAGGGTTTCAAGCCTTTTCCCATTAAGTAAATCAGTTGCGAGGGAATACATCTTTTGTACACATCACTACATAAAGCATCATTATTTAGTCAGTAACACACCTAAGAGAACCATCAGGTGCCAGCAATAACACTTCAACGGAAGAGACAAGAGGAAGTAAATGCCATTTGCGTCCATAAAAGAGCATTCTTTTTATAAATGGTTTGAGAATTGTCACAACAAAATACAGGAGTCATTTTACTTTTTGAAAAGCTTTAGAGAGACCAACTGAGGCATTTGCCTCCTTGCTCCCTGAACTGAGAACAGAGAGCATCCTGTTCCGCTCGGTGGCTGAGAAGGGAAGAGCAAGCTATTACAGTATCATTTCAGTGCTCATCGACGCCCGCCTTTCCCTCAGGATAAAACCAAGTTCTCCTCCCTAAGAACAGAAACTCAGTGATGGTTTCTTCTTCATCCCTCTGAAACGCTTACCTCAAACATAATTTCTGTTCACTGGGAATGGCTAGAAAATCTTCAAGCATGATGTTTGAAGCTACAGTTTTAGCATCTTAAAATTCTGCTACTATCTGCTGGGAGGAATGTACCATTTTGGAGGAAAGAAGGTAGATTTATCTCTGACGTTTTTTGACAGCGGATCCTTGTCTTTGTAGTTAAAGCATCTCTTTCATAGACGGCCTTTATATTCATTGGAAGAGTACTGCCAAAGGAATACGGGGAAGTGGTTGAATGCCAAGCCACGAGAAGTAAGTTTCAGTAAGCATTTCAGGAATATAATTTATGAATAAACCAACCACTTACTTGGCAATTAACAAAACAACTCCACAACTTTGCCCAAATATCCTTAAAAAAATATTTTTTAAATTTTCCTTTTGTATGACAGTATTAAATTCTCTATAACAGTTTAGAGCAACATAGACATTTGATATCAAAGCGCAGAAAAAATAGGATGTATTTCAGTGTGCTGATTATGCTAATCTGTAGAAAACAGCACAAGTTCAGAGAACTGAAATTCATGTAAATATGCTGGATACAAATGAAAAATTGTCCTAAAACATTCCCGTGAAAATATTTTTTTAGTTTTCATACTGAAACAAAGTTTTGTTTGTACAAAGACAAAGCACTTTTTGGAAATTTTTTCAACACATCTTTGATTGATACACCAACATGGAAAATGTACTAAATAGTCACTTAGGGATAATTCACAAATATTAAAGATCCCTTTTTAAAAGCAAGTTGGCTTCCTCAAAATCTGTCAGCTCTTAGGTGAACTCACAACAAAGGGGGAGACTCTGCTCCAATCTTTTGCATCTCTTCTTTTGAAAGGTTTGTCACACTGCAATTCTCATAATTTTTCCTATTACTTTTTCTGATTTACAGTACTAAAAAACTCAGTTTTAATTTCAGACTATGTTTGCTCTTTTTGAAAGTCCCCAGAACATTCAGAACATTCCATATCCGGCAATAATTTAACTTCTACTATACTTTTGTTTGAATATATACATCTACATTAAGAACTACGTCAGGAAGTGCTCCTCCTTCTGAATATATGATGAGCAAGAAACACACGTCGATCAGCATAAACCGTCATTATTGCCAGGAGGCAATCCTGATACCCTGTTTCTTCCTTCTGTCCTCCCAGCTATGACAAGCATTTGCGGCTGTAGCTGAGTGAAGGAGGACACAAAGAGCAGGATGTGCAGCCACAGAGAGGCCACTTCTTAAGCAGAGGTGCTGACTGAAACCGCTACACACTGCTTGCTACCTTTCCTGGTTGATGCAAAGCAGGAAGACTTGCAGGTAGACTCATATCCATATTCAAGGTGGTAAATCTGCCTAAATTCCTCCAGGTTCCCATGGGAAATCGTCTATTTCTTAAATGTTGTCCCAGACTGTTTTGGAGAACATCTGTCCCATTCCTTGCTACGGAAGGGCCCCTCTAATATTAGCTGTCCCAACTCCCCTCTGGAACAAGTGTGTTCCTTCTTCCTGCT
>NW_008825428.1:5160914-5169149 GCF_000699105.1 Pygoscelis adeliae
GTTGCTTTGGAGACAGTCTTTCTTTACCTAAAGTTTTTACTTTTCTTACCGACTTACGCTTAATACACTGAAAAGATTGCTTTTTATTCTTCCAGTTAGCTGCAGTATAAGTAGTTATTAAAATGTTTTACAATACAGAATTGCATGTGGGCTACATCAATGGCACTGAAAAGATCTGCAGGCTGACTGACAGATAATGAACTATCAGTTTTCAAAGTAGCTGTTGGCAGTCCTAGAAAGGATCAAGCTTACCTCGCTGTAAGGAAGCACACATTTAGCAAAATGCTGTAAAACAGAATAGCCATTTCCTTCAGGCACTCAAAGAAACTGACTCCAGAAGGTGTATTTAGATTCTACACAGGTTAAATAATTACCACAGTACCTCAAAAAACCACAGTAAGACTATCTTCTGGTTTAAAAATGTTTATTTAAAAGAAAAGGACATCTATACCCAGATGGCCAGGAGAAAGAAAAAAAAAATTTCCTCAAGTTTTCCCCCCAAAACCATTACTCTGCAATTTACCTTTCCCTTAAGTTTCAGCTTCAACATTTTATGTAAAAAAAACCCCGGAACTTTCATTTCCCTTCCTATGCTGTTAGACCTGAGGAAATTAAGTACCTTTCACTGAAGGGTTGCATGGGATGTGAGAAGAAACCGCAATAAAATTTATTCACAATATACAAGTATAAAAATATCTTGCTTAGGATTCAGTATTATAATTTAATAACTTTTTGTTGTTTCATAGGTATCTGGGAAAGGTACAGACACGTGTCCTGATCCTGTTACAAGAGGTAGAATGCCAGCATTTGGTACAACATTCCAGGAGAGAGTCAAAGTGACATTCCTGTTTCCCCTGCAAAAGCAACAAAGGCTATCAGCACAAATACTCAAGTTAACCAATTTAATTAATAATTGATAATATTAATTAAATTAGGATACAAGTTATTTTCCTGATCCAGAAACAATGGGCTTTTTAATTTATGTACTTCATGAAGTATTACATATTTTGTTGTATTATATTATATATAATGTATATATTTACATTTAAATGGCTTTAAACTAAAGGGGGGTAGATTTAGACTAGTATAAGGAAGAAATTCTTTACGCTGAGGGTGGTGAAACACTGGCACAGGTTGCCCAGAGAGGTGGTGGATGCCCCATCCCTGGAAACATTGCAGGTCAGGTTGGACGGGGCTCTGAGCAACCTGATCTAGTTGAAGATGTCCCTGCCCATAGCAGGGGGGTTGGACTAGATGACCTTTAGAGGTCCCTTCTGACACAAACTATTCTATGATTCTGTGATTTTCCAGGTAAGGCTTTTTTTTTTTTTTTTTTTACTTTTACCTAACTCCTTTGGAGTTCAGTGCATCACAGAACCAATTCTACACAGACAAGAATATTGGAAGCAGAAACCCAGAAGCCTATTGCTCATATTAGCAGTGCATCTTCTAGTCTACAGAAGAAACAGGATATCTTGTATCCCAAGGTCATCTTCTAACAGTCAAACTACAAAGACGCAATAGACTGAGAGAGTATCAGATAGAATATAGGTACCTTACCACAGCAATAGAAACACATATAAAATGCAAAGCATGCAAGTAAATCAAGACACCACCACCACCACCACTAATACTAACACTAATAATAGGATTACTTACTTGAGACCATTTCCATCATCAAAGAAAAAGTACTTTGACTTCATGTCTTTTAAGAACAGCCTTGGGTTATCTCCTCTCAACATGATCTTGTCCCAAAGGACCACCTGGTTTAGAGCCTAAAAATACAATTGTAATTAAGTCAGCAAGGTACCTTACAAGATCATACTCTCTCACTGGAATTTCATAGCATTATTCACCTAAAACCCCTAAAGTTGAAGTACATGCTTGCAATCCGTAACTAATTTAACAAAATAATGCTTTACAGGGGGGAAACTACTACTACACGCTGAAGCGCAGCACAGAATAAATGGAAACAACAAAGAACAGCTCAATACAACATGAGAAAGCCATTTAAAAAAGTCATAAGCTTTCAAAGACTGTTACAAAGTATAATGGGTTTTCCTTTTGAATTACAAAGGCAAGTCATTTTTAAAGCAGATTTAGACTTTGTTTCAAATAAAGGACTTAAATTGAGCTATCATGACACTGCCTAGGTATTTAACATTTTTCCAACTTTAATGGAAAAAATCTCTACTTGAATTGCAAGTGTAACCCCAAGAATTGTATGAACAATTCAAAAGACAGGTCCCAAATTCTTAAATACTTGAAACTAAACTGTTAAGTAGTTAGGTGCTAAACAGTCTTGTTTAGTACCTTATAGAACAACTTAGAAAAAATATTTCTCAGCATTTGTAAGAACAAGTGATGTATGTGAAAAAAAAATCTAAAAGATGAAACAAGACAATAAAGTCCCAGACCCTAATAAAGAACACTAAAAAGTATTTTAGTACAAACACAATATCCACCAGCATGTATAAAATAACTAAGGTACTTAAAAAAAAAGAAAGAAAAGTAGGGAGATAGTTTTGTGCACCAGGTTAAGAAAAAACCCCAAGACTTCACTACATCCTTGCAATGTGACCACTGTAGCTTAAACTGGAATTCAGTGGTACCATGGCAGCGTGGCGTTTCATTAAAATAAATTTTCCATGGGCTGTTCCACACAGCTCCTATCAGATCACTGAAAAAAGCCTTCAGCTATCCAAAGTGAGAAATCAGTAGCAACCAATTTAAAGGATGCAGCAAGGCCAATAATTCGAGAAGTATGACAAGGTAACATAAATGTATTACGGGGCTACAGTAACTGGTATGGGCAAACACTTCTGTGATCTACGAACAAAAGACCCACCACACCTGGCCAGACCAAAGGCCACTATATCTTGTTTCTAACAGCAGTCAACTGCAGAACGTTAGGGAAAAATAAAACAGACAGAGCAAATAAGCGAAAAAAATCATTTACAGTCCACTGTTGTAAGGGAACAACAAGGCATGTGTTACTTTTCTCCCACTCTGCTAGGCACATATCAAGTTAGGTTTCGTGAGGGTGAACTTCCCACCCTGCAGTTAAACTGTCAAGAAAATAACAATCATGAAGGCCAGTAAAAACAGTCCAAGCTAGTAGGAAATGCTGGTGCCTTAACTCTTCCCAGCAGAACTTCAGAATGTTAAAAATAGCCGCAGTACAAAACGAGTAATTGCTTCAACCTTCTTTTTGATACTTACATTGTTTTTCGTTGAATATTCTGCAGACAAATATAGAAACAATTGTTTAACATTCCAGTCAAATATACTCTGCAGATGTATGCGAGTTAAGAAAAATACCATATTGTACTTACATAACCTTGTTTTATTTTTACAAGATCTAAATAGACTACAATAATTACAGTGAGTTCTTACCTTTCAACATACCTCATCTTATTTATAAATCAGAGCACTTCCAGGAGTTCTAACATGTATTTTAATCATATTAAACCAACACGTTTTTGGTTTGGTTTGTTTGGTTTTTTTACTATTTATGAAATCTAACAGCTATTTCCTCCAATGATTTAAGAGTTCTATATTTGACACTGCAAGCTAGTAACCATAATCCGCTGCTAGACAATATATTATAAAACCTTAAACATAAAAGGCAAGACAGAATTCTTCAGTAAATATCTTCAGAACGATTATTTATACTATCGAAGAACCCTGGTATCCAACTGTGGATCGAGATACAATAGCATTAAGCAATATATAAATACAAAATTGGCGGAGTGTAGAGTTCAAAGAGCCTCTATTACCCACATTAGAGAAGTTAGTAGATGGGAAGTATTTCATATTGGAAGGGACACACCAAGAATTAGCAAATTTAATTACCTAGTTACTACAAAGAAAGTCAGCTTATTAGACTGGAGCAAAACTCTGCTCAGATTTTTGATCAACAGTAAAGAACTGATGACTGCCATTTGAGACTGTCAGTATAATAAAGCTGATACTCCAAATACTTGTCTGTTTATTTAGCAATACAATGCACCATGTGTGACTGCTAAGGAAAAGACCTTTTAACTCACAATAAAGATTAGCTGTAACATTTTATTTCCCAGTCCTCTTTTTCATTCTATTTGCTGCTATCTCAAAGAATAAATTAAACAGATTCCCCAAACAGCCTCAAAATCTGTTCTATCTTGTTCCGCTCATCCCAAGACTGAATCATGTTTTTAAGCCGCTAATTCAAACGGCAAGTAAGGAAAGAATTACATGATTAACTGCTGTTGCTGCAAGAATAGCTGGAGCTATTGTACTTTAACATTTTTCGCCATCTAACTCAAAACAACAAACAAGATTCTGAAGATCTCCTTTGTAGGATTTCTTAACACTTGTTAAAGTTAGCCATGAATTAAGTAAGCTAAAAAGAGTTTGTGAAAACTGCCTCCTCCCCCTTCCCTTCCCTAGTATCTTTTTCTAACTGTCATTTTATTTAGTTCTTCCTAGGACTAACACCTTGTTTCTGTTAGCTAAGAGAGACCATGTACTAGTATCTCTTTACAAATTTTGTCCAAAACAACCTACCAGAAAGTTGTATTTTACAACTCTACATGCTGCAAGGTTTATTTATGCCAGGCATGAAAGATTAAGTCAGAGTTTTAAAAAAAAAATTTTAAAACTACTGCTACTATTAAAAGTCATTAAAACATGGAACCTATATGCCCACATACTGCAGACTAATCCTTGTATAAGAACATTTCTTTTAAAGGTCTTGTCCTGCCTTGCTCTGCCTCCCCCTATATACACTGCATACAGTGCTCATACACCTTAGAATTTTAGTCTCTGGTTTTAATATGTATAAGCATTTCAGAGGTAAAACTCAAGACTTAAGAGTTCACCTCTCCTGATTCCAGCTGATAAAAAAAAATCCCTCTTATTCATGTGCAACACACATCTGCAAAAATCTGATTAACCTGTTTATCCAGCGTTCACATACATTCAAGATTTGTATTTTGTTTGATTTGCTTACACAATGTAGTATTCTCCAAAACAGGGACAGCGAAACACAGAGGTAATCAATGTCTTGCCTAACACAGTGACAAAAAACAGCAGACAGGGAAAAATCCCAGGAATCTCAGCCCAGCTGCAAAGCAAGCCTTAGTGTAATCACCTGAGGTAAAGCATGTTGTCTCAGATTTGGTACTGACTTCTGTAGAAAAACACAGAATTTTTTTTATATCAAGACCCAAAATCCTAAGAATGATTCCCTTCTACTGTCACAAAACCTACCCAAAACAAAACCAAACAAAAACACCCAAACACAACCCTCTTTCCCCAATAAAAAACAGACTAACAGGGAAGCAGAGAAATACAAACGAAAAGTTGCAAAAAGGTAACAGCAATGAGAAAGAGGTCAAAAAGTAACATGATTAGTTTTGTAGTACCTCATATGCTTCCCAATGAATTTCATACTATTCAATGTTAAAGATTTGATAGTTTAACATCTAAGCAAGCAAAGGATTACAATGTCTTTTTATTCTTAAAGGAAGACAGGTACTTGTATGCAACTATTACGCGGCCAGAACTTTGAAACCCTCACAACAAAATGAGTTCAAAAGGTGCATTGGAGTTTCTAGATTCAGTATGACAGTCAAAATAGTACGTTATATAAACTCTATAATTAATTCACACCTCAAACCACCAATACAAAGTTCACTTAACAGTAATACTGTCCAGATGTTCAACTGCATTTCCCATTATTAGATACAGTGCACTTCACTATAGAGCCTGATTTTAAAAACAGGCATTAAAAAAAGAGAGAAAACAACTTGCCCTGTGTCATCTGCTAGAGACAGAACAGCTATTCCATGTTCTATTTTACTGCCCTAGTTATGTAAAATACTACTTTTCACTGCTTTGAATTTATATTTTAAGACAAATTGCTAGTTTTCCTCAAGTCCTGAACATCTGAAGATTATAAGGTAACAAAAATAGATGTCAAGATGTTCTTATTTCAAAATGTTTGCAAACCATTTTTTCCATTAAGGATATCTGCAGTAATGTCAAATGTGATGAATCCCAGATCACTTCTTTCTCTAGGTCCAGTGAAATCTTCTACATTTTTTCTAAGACAAAACAAAACACAAGATTATCCTTTCTCATTATTTCTCTTTCATGCATTACATAAATTATTATTCTTATTACATATTTCCCACATCCATTTTCTGTACTTTCTTTTAAATACTTTTGGCTAAAATATAATCAACATTACAAAATAAAACCTGCTTTCCAGAAATTATGGAGCCCCAGTTTTGAATGACAGGCCTTGCCACCACAGTAGTCCAAGTTATACAAATAGCCTACAGACTTTATCCTGTTAACAAAAATCTGTATCTACCTGTACCTAAACTGCACTACATTTCATTTTAGTAAAATGTGTGTTAGCCATCCCCAAATATATAAAGCTGACTGGAACACTGGCAACATAGCTGTCTGCTAGCAACCATTTTCAATATTGTTTCTCAATTTTCCATAAAAAAAAAGCCTCTAGTGCTCAGTCTCATACAAGACACTCCAACCACTCTGATAAAACAGAGTTTATGTTTGTAGTTCACGCAACTTACAAGATTTCTCCCTGGAATGTATTTAAGTAGCAGCAGAAAGAAAATGCTTATTTTCTTCTACATTATGGAAAATCATATTGTTTTGGAAGACTTTACTACAAATCCACATTTGGAGGAATATCTGACATTGCCACACTAAACCACATTAAAAAAGAAACTGGAAAATAACAAGAGACACAGCAGATGTTTTCATACGTATTCACAAAGCTTATCAGTTTACCAAACTTACCCTTACAAAGAGGAATACCAGAAGCAGGCTGGCAATCAGCTATGAACCTTAATTCCTCATGTAAAAAAAAATTTATGAATTATGAACTTCTTAGTTACATTTATTCCAGTTTGAAAATTAGTCCATTGAAATATTATTTCATTAAAACTAAGCTTAGTAACCTCAAAGAAAAAAAGCTTACCAGCAGAAAAACCACTTTTGGAGACAGTAGTTGAGAAAAACACCACCAAAACGCCCCAATTTTAGCCTCGCTATGAACTTCCATTCCTTTGCAAAAAGCAACAACTTCTTAGGTAGTAACCCTTACCAAGCACTTGACTTCATTTCTGAATCACTGTCTGCCTGGTGGAGTAACGGGCCTTAAGCCTGGGGTGTGCAGAACTTCTCAGAAGTTCAAGAAAAGCAACTAAGGTATAACGCCTCTCATTAATACCAGATCTGTGCATCACAGAAGGCACTGGCATGGCTCTATAAATTTCATCCAAATTAGGCATTAGTATGCTACCTCATAAATGTCAAGCTCACCGGAACACTCAAAAATATGTTTTTATGCTGTTTGCAATCCTCAATCTAGCATAAACATGGGGTTTACTTTCCTGAGATATTAAACCAATCCAAAAGGCGACGGCAGTTCCCACTCTTCATCTGTGTTCACCTCCCCTTTCAAACCCTGCTGCTAGCCATCCACTCCTGCCACGTACCTTGGGGTGCTCCAAAGCTCCATGAGCTGCTTTAGCTCACTACCTTGGCCAAAACCAAACTACACAAACTCATTAGTTGAGTTAAAACAGCTCAGTATCCTGTGAGCCCCATTTGCCTCTGCAGCTCTGGTAAAGGACCATGTGGCTAGAAGCAGCAGCAAAGACCTCCACTTTTTGGTGGCAGCAGCAGCTGTTCAACTGCTCGTGAAACTACAGCCCTCCACACCATACACACTTAACTTGATGGAAGTTTCCCGTAACAAAATTTCCTTTAAAAAATAAACAAAAAAAAAAAAATTGTAAAAGAGGTTCCCCTGGCACAAGTTTGCAGCGGCATATTGTGTCACGTGGGCAACATGCTTTTCATGTGGTATTATGTATTCTACACCTGGTGCATTTCACAGGAAGATCAGCCATCCCAGTCAGTCTACTGTCACAGAGCTCAACAAAAAGAAAATACGTCACCAGCGGAAAAATATAAGGGATCTACTAATTAAGAAAAAGGCGCTAGGGAGATAAACCGTACGTTCATTTAGGTCCTTGCACCCTCAAAACTGTCAAAAGCGGTTCGCTGGACTCTCCTGTAAGTCACCACCCCCTTACCGAGAACGCGAGCGGTGCCTGCGAGCAAGCATGCCTTCACGCAGCGGCCCTCGGGGCTGTCTTCAGCAGGTCACCGGTCGAACGCGCTGACCGGCCGCGAAACGCCCAGCGCGGG
>NW_008825428.1:5170104-5175444 GCF_000699105.1 Pygoscelis adeliae
TGTTACGGCTAGCCGTTAGTTTTGCGCCGCGATGCCTTTTGAGACCCGCGCCCTCTCGGGCACCTCTCAGACTTGGGAGTTTGGAGAAAGAAATGCGTTGCGCCCTTTGGCTGTCGCGTATCAAAGGTGACTGGCTTTCATAAAAGAGCCTGCACAGCGTTTCTGCGTCGGGCTGGTTTACAGAAGAAAAAAAATACCTGAAGACAAGACGTGCCCGCTTGGTTGTGTCCTGTTTAGCTGCCGGTGGTCTATTTTCCTTCCGTGAGGAGGCGCCGCAGCGGCTTGCGTGGCTGTGGGAAGGACCCCAGTGCTCGCTCGCAGCCGTGGCCCCTCGGAGCGGCGCATGGTGGAGGCACATCTCGATCCCCTGGGGGTGGTCCCCGCTGCGAGGACTTCGTGGGGCTGGTGTTTGGTACTCTCACCATTGGTACTAGCAGTGTATATTCTTGTCCTAGTTCATTCATAACTTTGGAAGAAAAAGGGTTGTTACCTGTTGGAGCGTTTTTTGTGAATTGTCTGCCACCTGCCATGCTTCTAAGGCATTCGTTTTTATAGGGAAGTTAGTATTTGTAGCTCTGGTTGATTTTTGCATTTATATAATAAAATGTAAATAACATTTGAGGTGAAGTTTTTTTTTTTCACTTGATCTGGCTTTCACTGGTATTATTGTGCCTTGCCATTCACTACCTTGTTTCCTATAGGATGTTCCTATTTATTATCACTTTGTTACATGCATACTCGGTATGTAAATCGTCTTGGCTAGAAACCTCATTTAGTAGCTAGGCATGTAATTGGAATCCTTTTTTCTTTACCAGATGGCTCTGTGATCCTACACTGTATGCAGGATGAGGCAGTCTTTCACCTTACTCCTCCGAGTTGGTTGAAATTTCACTTCAAATCGGTGCTAGCAAAGCTTAGCTTATGTAGTGAGGTGGTTTCTAACTCCTCTTCGAGGCCCCTTCTTGGCACCCAAAAAATCCCTGGAGCTGCAACGTTGTGAGTCGGAGAACTGGGAGGGGAGAGAGCCTGTACAATGGGTTTTTTTCCATATTTCACTGCATTAAGTACACCAGGCTTGATTAACACAGATTTCTTGGGGCGGACAACAGGTGTCAGTAGTGGCTCACTTATATTTAGTTTCCTCTTCCCAGCCCTAAGATTCCAATGCTGTAAATACGGGGAGTAGGAACAGGAGCTCAGATACAGGGTTCTAAAAAGGTGGAAGGCCTCATGGTGACTGAAGGGATAGGGAGAAAAAGGTGTGGACTGTCAGGCCATTCTGAAATACGCATGTTCTGAAATGATAGTGGTGTTTCTTTTCCTCTCAGTTACACTGAGACTTGGGTCTGTGATTCAGGGAAGAAAAATCTTTGCAGATGAAGGTAGGGAATGGAAGAGAAAAAAGATGGTACAGATGGATGGCTTTGTGTTTCCATTCAGCTTGAGTATCTGCAGCACATCTCTGTTTAGTGCTATTATTAAATGTAGGGTGTGAAGGGTACCTATGGGGACATTCCTTGCAGTTGGGAACCTCTGTTGATTTCTGTCTGTGCATTTGCTGTAATGAAATCAGTCCCAGGCCCAAAGAGGATAGGCTCTTTAGCAATGTTCCGATGATAAACTCTTTGCCAGTTTGCATTTGGTAATTCTTGGCCTTCCTGATATTCCAGAAGAGATTCAGAAACACAGAGAGTTTCTTGTGTAAAGATTTTTGTTGGTTTGTTACTATTTTGTGTTTTGACTTGCTATTCAAAACATTAATTGTTGTGAGGTAAAGGTTTTTGATTTGTGGTCTGGAACATAGTGTTACTGAAACCTTGGATAACTGTTACTGAAAAGTGGGTACTTTTCCCAAAAATATTTGAAGACTTAGAAGCAACAAGGAAGCTTTTGCTGCAAACTGGGAAACCTAAACATTTCAGAAGTTGTGAAATCTCTGCTATAATCAAAAAGATAGTTCCAAATGTGAACACTATTCTTTACTTGTATTTACAAACAAAAGCTCAGTTGCCTTTGCTCTTGCTTTTAGTTCTTACAGTTGCTATTTAGAGTTTTTCATTAGATATTAAACAACTCTGATGTTGAGAAAAACTTAAGTAACTAAGGCAGAACTTGTAGGAGTAATGTAGTGAAATTTCCAAAGCAGCAGTCAAGTACCTGAAGAAGACCAAAATCAAAAAGTTTAGCCAAATTCATGTTAGCATGTGTTTTTAAGAAAAATGAATAAATATGGCTGTTGCTCATGTAGTTTTGGATTTCTTTTAGTAGAATCCTTAAATAAATGTCACTTAAAAGCACAGTATGCAGGGGAAGGCAGATGATGTAGTTTATGCAAGGACTGATCTGTTATGGTTTCAGAACAAAGAAATCTTCTGTAGCTTTTTAATGACTGAAATCTTGTAAAATCAAAAGAGCAGAAAAATTTTGAAACAAAGACAGTTGTGAAGGAAGAAGGGAAGAGGATTATTCACAATAGCTGTTTGCTGGTAAGTTCCAAACTGTTCTGTGAAAAATATAAAATCCGTTCTTTTTGTAAAGAATAGTGGCATATTATTAATGTCAGAAGTCACTGTCAGCTAAATGAGTTAGTCTGAATTGATCAAATACTATAATTATGAAACCAAATTTATAGAATCTTGGGGAGGCAGAAAAGTTTGGGAGACCATTTCCAAGATGCAGTGGTGTAAGGTATTCAGTATGCCTGAGCAGTGTACGTAGGCCCAGACCAGCAGAGCACCTAGGGCATGGCAGTGCTCAGGCTGGTTCTTACTTCAAGAAATTTCATAATTTTTCACTACAAACTAATTGAAGAAAATGCAGAGTCTGATATGTAGAATTCTCCCTTCTTCTGTCCTTCCCCAGAATTATCCAACTTTGGAATTGTGTTCTTACACATTCTTTGATCTATTAATCATGTTCTTTTTTTTATAGTGTTGGTGTTTCAACAGGGTTGATCCCAGTCAGCAGCTGCTGATTAGAGCAGTCTTCTGAGAGAGAGTAGCTTGCTTGCTTTGGTTGAGATGTTTCTCCTCTGATGTTCAAGTTAGTGATTTCTTTAATCGTCTATAAACAAAATGGCAAGTGTTGACATTGACCATTAACAGAGATTGCTATGAGTTCTGATTGGTTCTAACATGGTACACATAGATAGGAGCTTTGAGGTGGCTGACAGTTTTGGGTGTATGATTTGTGAATTCCAGGTGAAGGGGAGGTATTACCTTCAGCCCAGGTGGTAGCACCTTCGGCCTTCTTGGGGCTTAAGTTTCTAATTAATTTTACAGGTGAAAGTTTAGGTGCCTGTGGCATCTTTGGCACCTAGCTAGTTAGATGAGGACTATATAGATAACTTTTTTTGGTCTAGGGCCATGTATATACTTCCTAAATTTTACCATAAATGTCTAAATCCTTTATTGAATTTGTCTTTTATTACTTATTGAAATGCTAACTCTTTAAGAGACAGTAGCAACATACAGTCTCTTAGGCAGCTCTGGGTATGCAGATGAAGATTAAAATAAACGTGGCCATGAGCAACTTGGGGAATTTTTGTCTCTATTGCAACAGCCCCCTTTCAGTTAGCACCTCTTCTTTGTGGGCCATTTTTACAACTGGCATGGAAATGCTGCGGCCAAGAGTAGTCTTTCTGGACTGCATTGAAGGGTTTTTGTTTCTAACCTTCTTCTCACCTCCATTTTTTTTGCTTTGGATCTACAGAATATGGAGAATAAGAAGATAAGCAAACAGAAATTTTCACTTGCCTCTGTATTCTTATTGCTAGTCCTTCAGCAAGAAAATCTCAGGGAATTTTAAATTTCTGATTTCAGAATGAACTTGATATTTTATAACACTGTCTCATTTAGCGGCGTAAGAATGCTTCATCAGAGATGGAACCAAATATTCTTGGCTCCAAAACCAACTCTTAAGTATGTTTTGGAGCCCAACACAGTTCATTTTTGGCTCCTGGCAGATTTGCAATTGCCCATTCCATGGCATACAAAGCCATATTAGGTAAAGTCCTCTCATACATCACTGATTCAGCTGAAGCTTTCACACTTCATTGTGCTTTGCATTCTGTGGCAAGAAGCCTGTGTGCTACTGATCCACCTTACTCTAGTTTTACCTCATTCCCTAAGTCTTCAAGTTCTTCGTCACAAAGTATTTTTATACCTCTTGTAAAAGCACCGAGCAGAGACTGTCATGCCATGGCTTGAGGAAAAGAATGTTTTGCTAGCTCTGTCATGATATCATCTTGGTACTTAACTGGTACCAACTTTAGTGGATGGAAAAAACCTTTCTGATATTAATGCTAGCCATGGGATTCAGTGTATAGTGACATAAGCTTGCAGAATAATCTTTTAACTCTCATCCCTACCAAGTCATGAAATTGACTTTGTAATTTCCTTTTATTAATACCACTCATAGGCACCAGAATATACTTTACACAGAAAGGAGACAAATGAAACCACTTTTACTTAGTCTAGAAGAAAACCTGGCAAAAGTTTGAAGAAAGTGGGTATAAAGTTAAAGGAAACAATTATTTCACTGATTTTAGAAACAGTTCGTAATGAAGAAAACAAAAATTAGTTAAATGATTAAAGAAAAATTAAAAGACAGACTATAATGTAGAATAAAATGAACAATTTTGAAAAGAATTCAAATTGGTGACAGAAAACATTCACAACTCAGAGATATTATTTCGAGCAAACTTTTCACTTTAGAATAGTTGACAATTGTCTCATCTTGATGACATAATTTAAAGGTCTTACACATAAATAAATAAAAAATTACTATAGATCCAAAATAGTTTCGTAAGTCCAGGTAGTGTTAATTCAAACAGCTGAAGAGGTCTGTCTAGGTTTCAGAGTGTCAGAGGTGGTAGTTACAGGTGGAACTCTGGTCTTTTGAAAACTGTCAGTTGAAACAGAAAATTTCTGTCGAGTTCATTTCTCATGTACTAACTGCATATGTCATGAAAACCAAATCTTCACATTATGGCTCTTCTGGAATTTGAATGTTACATATTTATTTATTTACTTATTTATTTAGAGACAGCTATTTAATAAAATATGTGACATTTTGCAGTTAATTAAAGAAAAGAACTGTAAAAACTGCAAAAATACCAGGTTCAGTTACATGAGTTTAGATTAATAGGGTGGTTGCACTGCCTGCTAGAGAAATGAGAAATAGCAAGTTAGTTCTGTCAAGCTAGTTCAAAAGCAGAGTAGCTGTAGTACCGTATACCTAAGGAAGGTGTTGAGTTGCTGAAGAAGGAATCTGTGAAGTTCTATAGACATGTGGTTGGTGATGAAAACATTTGTTTGGACGCAAGAAAGGAAGCATACA
>NW_008825428.1:5175481-5205588 GCF_000699105.1 Pygoscelis adeliae
TTCAAAGTTTCATTGATACAACTGTATCAGTACATTGAGCCATCAAAAATTACAGCTAAATACCCTTATTAAGAGGTGGCTTGTATGTGCATTTTGACATTACTCTCCCCTCATAGTTTGCTACTACTTTTTAACAGGAGGCTACTAGCTCTGTGGTGGAATGGGTGGTAGGGGGTGTGAGTGGTTTTTTCAGTGTGAAGTCCAAAAGGTATAAAGTTTAAACTCACTGAAGTGGCTGAATACCAATACACATTCCTTCCTGTTGATTTCCAGGAAGGGAGAAAGAGGGGCAGGAACCTTTAGCTGAGGAATGGAATGGGCAGCTGGAGGTGGTAACTTTTTAGACTCCTGGGGGAGCAAGATTTGCTAGAGTTCGTCTGTCAACAGTCTGTGTGTGCCTGCTGTCTGACATGTTTCTGGTTTTAGTAATGTCTCCCAAGTACACACATGACTTATTTTGGAATCTTCTTCTAGAATACTCTTAATAATTGGGTTGTGTTAGGTATCCAAAGAGGACTGCAACAAATGCTGTAGGACAAACTTACTATGTTTCTTAGCAGAACTCAGACTGAATTTACTTATAAGCAGGTCAGCTATACGTGCTTCCCTTCTGTATGGAACTTTAGTGTCAGTGATTAGATGGACTGGTTAAGCAGATCAAGCATGCTCATGTGATAATGTTGCTGATAGCAGGGATTGTTTGATATTAGACTTGCAGTTGAAGTGGAATCTATCACCATTGTGAGAAGCAGCTACCTAGTGGGTGTATAACAAAGTGATACAGCTTTAAAATTTCTGTGTATTCTTTCAAAGAACTGTTAGAAAACTGGAATTTTGTAATTGCTTAAGTATCTGAGTTACTTTTTATGTTTTTAAATACGTGTGATATAGAGAATGTTTGTTATGTCTAGAGATACTGATTGATATTTAAATCCTTGACCAGTAATTCCATCCTCTGGAAATCCAGATATGCAAGTCTGTATGTTAGAACTGTTTTCTAAGATAGGAGTAGTATTTTCAACACACAGGAGAGGCAAAACACCTGAATAAAACCAATTTAAATTCATTAAAAGTTAGCAGTAGAATAAGCAAACTTTTCGTGATGTTACAAATGAAAGGTTGCATCATTCATGTACCAGAAGAACTTGATTTGTATAGAACCTAAACTGTATCAGAGCACTGATTTTAATATAGTGGAGGGGAAAAAAAAAGTACTACTGTATCCACCCAAAGGCATGAATTTGGACTTTCTGGAGCAGTTTGAGAACTGATGGAAATAATGTGCTACACCAAAATACAGAGAGAAACTATTTATGTAACAAAACTTGTATAAGATAAATTTTTGTGTGTTACAGCTTTTTAAATGAACTCGCGTGTTTCATAGTCTTACGAGAGAAGAGGAATGGTACCTAAATATGGAGCTGTTCAGTAGAATGAGTGTCAAAAGACAGAGCATGACTGCTAAGAGGAGGAGGGTAACATGTTCTGTGACACTTATTCTAATTTTCCCCTGTTACAACACTTAAGATATCATCGCATTGCATTTTGAAAGAGATTTTTGGTTAAAGTCTTTAGCTTGGTGATCAGGAGGATCTAAGGATATTACTTTAAAAGGTTTAATTAGAAGTAAGTTTATTTTCCAGAACTAAAGACACAGTATATGCTATAAATAAATCACATTTCTAAGGGGTTTACAGTCTTTAGTATTAAAAAATGCCTTCAAAGACTAAATATTATATCAATTGTGTTATTTTTCTTGTGTATGTTGCCTCACTGAAAATTAAGCACACCAGTCTTCTAAAGCACTGAGGAAAAATTGCCAGAATAAAATAAAGAGTTTATTAATGTGGTTATGTAATTAATCATAGAAGATAGAGCATACTTTTTTCTAAAAGTTACTCACTTAGGTTGTGGGTAAGTTGCACTAGATTTCACAAGCAGTTTGAATTAGCATAAACAGGTGCCGCTGCTGAATA
The DNA here is from genome assembly GCF_000699105.1 of Pygoscelis adeliae. Classification (NCBI taxonomy): domain Eukaryota; kingdom Metazoa; phylum Chordata; class Aves; order Sphenisciformes; family Spheniscidae; genus Pygoscelis; species Pygoscelis adeliae. The sequence continues at coordinate 5,177,458 of NW_008825428.1, forward strand.
CTTTCTGCACTTGGCCACTACACAGTAAGGCATTAAAGGGCAGGCTACTTTGTCTGAGCACTGGAGTTTGAAATTAACCACTTTTACAGTCATTATGAATGGCAATATTGCTATCTTGAATGTACTGGTTATGTTCTTTAGAAATGATAACTGACCAAGCTATGTTAAAAGGGAATTTAAGACCATAAATTCCAGCATTTGGAGTTTTTCAAATGGTTTTAAAATTAAAATAGTTAATTGCCAGAAATGAGGAAAGCATACCAGAGAAATTATTACATTGTTCTTGTTTTATTTGCTGGGAATATACTAGTATGTCAAGCTAGGGGGATCCTTGTCTGTCACGGTATCACTGTGTTCTTATAACAAAACAAAAATTCTAATATTGTTTATTTGCAGTGTAGCTTGGTGCCATTTTCCTGTGCGCTGTGATAAAACCTTAAATGTTATAATAATTTTACATGCTATCCCTTTTGTAGCCATTAAGTGAATGAACATTCAATATTTCATTTTATTTAGGTTTGTTATCCAAATTTTGTATTAAAAGAAAAATTATTAGATACCTAATTAGTTTCAGTATTGTTTTCACCAGAATATCTGAGTGTTTTGTTAACAACAATGAAGTCATCTTCAGAATACTCCTCTTGAGTGGTCCTTTTAAGCCCATTTTACAAGTGAGGAAATTGAGGCAGAGAAATTTCATTCCCAAAAGTCAAAACTATACAGGAAATGTGACTGTCCAGATTAAACCACTGCTCTTTTCAAGTGCTTTGATATTTTTATAATGTTGTATATTTGTTACATATTGCTGCTGCATTTCTGTTTGGAAGCTCTCAGTATTCTGCACTGCTGCAAGACCAGACTCCAGTTGCTTCAACGTTGCTGTGCAATAGAAAATTTGGAACACTTTTATGCCAGTTTTTTTACGCTCTTTCATGGCATCACATTGACTGTCAGAGCCTGTGTTTATTTACTTATGCTTCTACTTTCTGATTTCCATTACAACATCTGTAGCTTTCTATTCCTGGTTCTCCCAGTCTGCGTGGGCTTGTTCTCAGCTATTTTGTGTTCAAGTCTCAAGTATTCACATTGTTGATTCTTCCAAAATGCCATGTGAGCATTAACATCTGAACAGTTGTTCTGTTTTCATGACTGGGTGCCTGGTAGCATGGGTTTGCCAACAAGCTGTAATGGCAATTTCTGCAGAGCTTTAGTAGCCTTAGATTAGCATAAACTTGGTTGTTCTGTGCAGGTTCCAGTTAAGCTGGCACGTATGAGTTACAGAGCTTTAAAAAAGAAGAAATATTATTAGAAGAGTAATTTTGCCAGCTTCTTGTGAGCATGTGTGAACCGAAATTCTAAAAACTCATAATTTCTTTCTTTTTTATGTAGTTTATAGCTAAGGAGGGAAATTTTTGAGAAGACAGAAGACAAGCTTTGATACAGAAATAACCCTCCTGCTCAATTTTCATGTTGTTTCTAAAAGCAGAGGTTTTACAGATCAGTGAGGATTTTTGAAAGATCACTTACAAAATATTACATGCATCCACAGCCTTATTTTTGAAAAGGTTTTTGTTATTTTTGTCAACCCTTTACTGAAAAATTCAACCTGAAGAAGACAACCTAGCAACTGAGAAATTTCTTTTCAGTGATTTGTCTACTGCAGTTAAGAAGCAGGAAACAGTATTGTAAGGGGAAGATTAACTGAGCGCTGCTGTTAACTCCAGCTGTTATTTATAGTAATTGCTATTTGGATTTTTGCCTCTACAAAGAAAGACTATTTTGTTAATTAACAAAACGTGGGAGAAGTCCAGATGAGAAAGCACAGTTACTGGATGACACAATGTAGAGTCAGGAAAAAAAGGGGTCAGGTAAAACACCATAAAGATGAAGAATGTTTTCCATTAGATAATTGTGATTATTCCTTATTCCTTATTCTGTGTGGTAAATTTGCAGAACGGGTACTTAAGGTGGCTGGGGAATTCTGTGGAGCAATTGAGTTAAGCTTAATAATACTAGTAGAAATATGGAAGAAGTAAGAAATTCCAATATTGGATGTGTTACTAAGGAAAATATCATTTCTATTAATGATTGAAACGGAAATTGGCAGTGGTGGCTCAGAACATAATGCCTATTTATCCTTACGGAAAACATGACACCTCAATTCAGTGTCAGATAACAATGTGCCAAATATAAAAAGGGATTTTCGTTTGGCATTTTAAGTACTCACTCCTGCTTCTAACTATGGTATGAGAAGAGCAGTTCCTATTCTGGCTGGATGAGAAAATGTCTATAAATGAAATTTAGGAGAAAATGCGTATATTTTTTCACAGACTAATGTAGTTTACAGTGTAAACTGCTTTTTAATTGCCTTTTCTAGTTACTGTTTTGACTTTTATATGGATTAAATTTTTTTCAAGGAAAAAGTCTGAATGTGTGTTTCTCTCAAGATAAGCACAATTCAGTTCCTGTCTGTTAAAAATCTTGATATTTATTTCCAAGCACATTTCCTTTTGTCATTGTCTCTTCTTCATTTATATAGGTTTATTTGAATGTAGTTTCCAGAAAACATTATAGTTTCTTACTCTAATAAATTACTCCTGGAGCCAGATGATAAGACGTTCTTTATTTTGCCACTTTCCTTTTGGAAATATGATTTTGTATCATATCCTTAATGTCTGCTACGCTGTTCATTGAAGTCAGGGGGATCTGTGGATGCAGTGACATTTGGATCATACCCTCTGTTCCTGATGGACAGTGGCCAACATTCTAAAATGTTTTTTTATGACTATCAAACAAGAGAATCCAGGGTAGAATAGAAAGGGTGTTTCAGTTTAAGATTACTATGGTTAGAGTATTTTAAACTGTAATTATTTATTTAAAAGGAAATATAAAAGTTTAGAGCAGGACCCTTTCCTATGCTGCTGTGATTCTTTATTTTAGGCTTATAGCTTCCTTAGGAATCTAGTTCTGTCCTGCAGCTCCTCAGTTTGTATCATGTTGTGACACTATTATTTACTCAGCAATTACTCACACTAATGGAACAATTTGTGCGTAGCTGCTGATGACTATGAGTAATAACTTTACGGTATATAAGCAAATTAATTCTTAAAAAATCTGAAGAATTTAGATTTCCCTCTCTAAATCTGGCCAAGGAATAAAGCCTGTCATGTCACAGGTTTAAAATAATATGATGGAACACAATGAAACATGTATCATAAGCATTAAAAATTTTCCGTGTTGTGAATTTACCATTGCATTTATTTAATTTTAATTACATTTTAATTAATTTAATTTTAGATGCTCCGAGATCTTATTTATAAAAATATCTAGGAGTTTGATTTTTGTAGTTTGCTCTGAATACTGTCTTTTGTGTAATGCTGTAGTCCATGTATACTAGATATTTTCATTCAGCCTGAACAAAATAATTAAGAGACTGTCAGAGCTGGTATATATTAAATCTCTGTTTCTTTATTAATGTGTATTTCAGGTATTTACTGTTGTGGTTCTAGTTTTGTAAGAAAAAAATAGTAGTCTAACAGAATTTGGAATGAAACAGACCTTTTAAGTGGAACAAGTACTTGTTGTAACAGGGTCTTGGAACCTGTGTCTGTTATATTCCATCCCACTTGAATATCACAGGCTAGCAGGAGCGGTAGTGAACTCAATACTATGTACAGTATAAATAATCATCATATTTTGAGCAGCAGGCATCGTGACCAGCTGATATTTTCTTTCCTCAGGACCAGTTGTTCCCAAGAGTGCGTGGCTGGAGCCATATGATCTTATCAACACATTTGAGAGCCCTACCCAAACACTGAGAGAGATTTTGCTGCAGCAATGACTGTCATAGAAGAAAGTCGCCCTTTTGCCCAGCAGCTATCCAATGTCTACTTTACTATACTTTCCCTTTTTTGTTTTAAACTTTTTGTGAAGATCAGCCTCGCTATACTTAGTCATTTCTACATTGTGAAAGGAAACCGTAAGGAAGCAGCAAGGATAGCTGCTGAATTTTATGGAGTTCCTCAAGGACAAGGTATATTTGTACTTACTATGTTATCACTACTGTTTGGGGTTTTTGTTGTTACTGTTTTTTTTCCGGGTAACTATTTATCTGCTAGCCTCATTTATATTCAGTTTGTCAAATGATATGTGTGAGTGGGTTTGTTTTACTGTAGTTCTTGCTGTGTTTTTTTTAACAAAAATTATCTGAAGGAGTGTTGTTAGGTTATTTAAGCTTGGGGGTTTTTTTTTATTTTTTTAGGTTATTAAGTTCAGAATAAAACTGAAGTATTACAGCCAATGTCCTGTTAGGACAGAGGCCTATACTTAAGATGGCTATATTTAAGATTGCCAAATACTTCCCAATCTAAGATGATTTTCCAAATTGCTTCTGAGGTTCCCCAGCTTAGCCATTTGTGGTTGAAATCTTCCACGCTTGGCATGTGATTATTTTGCAATACTTTAATGAAACTAGTCCAAATATTTCTAAGAATTATTTCTTAAGTTAAAATTTTCTTATAATAAGAAATTATTATAAGATATTCTTATAGCAATTTATTAAAGTCTTTCTGTACTTTGAATTAGTTAGTGTCTTGGCACGTATCAGGAAGCTTACTGTTTGTCAGGGTGAGCTTTTGGGCATCTGTGTGGAAACCCATCAAATTTTACTGGGTTGAAAGCTCTTGTGAAAATTCCCTTTTCTGTTTGCTCAAGCAGAACTTTGGCAGAGCTGGGCACTACTGTTCTCCCAAGCTCATCTGTGGTGAACCAGTACCGTTTTCATTCAATTCTTTTTCTGGGTCACAGAATGCAGAAGACTCTCTCTTCTCGATTGTGGTGTCCTAGTGCATGACTGAGCCGTATTTTTCTCAACTTGGGATCCCTGCTGCCTCGCTTGTCTTTGATTGGTGTTCCTTGTATTCTGGGATGACATCAAGTTTGAGTTAGGCGATGGAACAGGAAGACTTGTCTTGCCTCTTATTGCCTTCACCACTCATCCCTAGGTACCGTGAATAAGAAGAAATAACCCAAGTTAAATGCAAAGGGGGAAACTGTAGAAATGAGCCAGAAACAGTTTCAAACATAGAGATCTTTTCAGTCTTCAATGTTGGGACAAAAGTTAGACATTTTGTGTGTATGTATTTAAATTTGCAAACCAGAGAGAGAGGCTTACGTCCTAAAGCAGGAATTTGCTTGCTTTGCAGAAGATTTACTTGAGGTGGATTTATATTACGTGTTTGCTGCACAATTTAGAGAGAAAGTTCTGAAACCCAGGGTTTTTACATCTGGGTATGTCATTTGAACTATTACGCATGTGTTTGTGTGTGAGTATGTGTACAGGTAAATACGTATGTGTGTATGTATGTGTATTCACTACAGTAGGATGGGAAGGACTGACTGTCTATCCCTCTGGCAGAAATACTCGTGGTGAATGTGGTAGCCCTCACTTAAAATCAAGAATTTTTTTGTCAAAAACTGCTGGCTAGCTGTAAGGCATCTCATTCTGGGAAGGCTGACACAGAATCTGAGTAAGGAAGGAAAAATACTGGGAAAAACTAGAGGGAAAGTAATAACGTGCATTAGGTTGGAAAGTAAAATAGCCTCTACAATGTTACCTGTTGCTGACTCCAGGAGACTTTAGTTTGGTCATTCGTCAAATGTCTGAACTACTGTATCTACATAAATGTATATTCAACGTTCTAGTAGCTGGCCTATGCAAAAGATGAAAATCTATCACTCTTGCAGGTTACTGTTTTGCTCAGGTAGCAGAGGTTTATACTGATTTAAAGGCTCAAACGTATGGTAGAGTTTCTGGTTTTCTGCTTGGCTTGTCAAAGAAAATAGTTAATGCAACTATTTTGTGCTTAAACTGTACTTTTTACAACTCGACACTGGTGTGTCTTAATTTTTCACTGCCCAACTCGCAGCGTTTGGGTCTGGATTTGGAACAGTCCTAAGCACATGTTCAGCTAATGTTACATAATATGCAAATTCAGCCATTTGTCGTAATTAACAGGACCAATCTTTGCTCTTTGGGATGCAAATAAGGCTCCTCAGAATTACTATTTTATCTCATCTTTTCTATACCTTTGTTCTGTGTTTGTAGAAGGGGGCGTGATACTGTCTCAACTCACACCGCGTTGTGGGATTTGGTTTGTTTGTTTGTGAAATACAGTACAGAGGTACCTCAGTAGAGTTTATACGATATCATGTAACAAAATATCCTGTTCAAAGTAATATCTAAAAGATTTACAATAAGTAATGTGAAGCTACAGCTTGTAACATTAAATGATAAAATTAAATACTTAGTATCCTCCTAATTAGTGATCCTGTTCTCTGATTTTTATTAAGCAACAGAGAAGCCTCAGCAGAAAAGAAAAAACACCCCCAAAAAATAGCCTGTCATTGCCTAATTGAAGTATATAGTGTTTCAAGAAGTAATTCTAATTAGAGGAAATGTTAGTTTTAATTTTCCAGTTTTAACTTGATTGTGTACTCTTAAAATTCTGTTAGTGCTTGTATTTTCAGTTTGCTTGTAATACTACAAAATTACTTTTTGCTATTATAATGGCTTGGCTAGGATAGAGTGCTATAATTTTGAAGAAGAAAACAGCCTTTGGAAATAATGGGCTACTAGGCACAGGCGTTATTTCATGTTTACTGAATTGAGCTCTTGAGTTAAAATAAGCCTTTATTTTATGAAGCCTGTATAATTGAGGACATTTTAGGTCCTGAGCAGTAGTACTTGGTGAAACTCCTTTTATCAAACTGAAGGTTTGTAGGTGAGTACAGGATTTGAGGCCCAGGGATCGCACATTTCATGGCTGGCTGACTATTTTGTGGTTTGTTCTTTGTTGAATACAAGGAAACAGCTTTACCTGTGTCATCTGCCTACTGTGGTCTTGCTGCTAGATATTAGTCGTGAAACAGGACATATTTTGTTCCTTAGTGTTTCGGGAATATTTTCTCTTCCAGTATCGATAGTCACTGATCTACTGTGTTAAATCTATCCTTTGGATCTCATATGTATGTGAACAGCTGGATCCCAATAATTAATAAGAAATTATTACACTTTGTATGTGGCATTGAAATATAAGAACTAGGTAAGTGTTCAGCATCAGCTAAGAACCAGAAAAGTGTGTATAAAATCCCTACTAATTATAAGTCACATTAATTTGTTTATGGAGATGAAGTCCGAGTAAAACTGTTCTTGTGTACAGCTGAAAGGCACCTTGAGCGCTAACTTGGACGCCCTAGGATCAAATATACATGGGTTGTCTGGCAAATGTTTGTCTAACCTGTTTTTAAAATGCTTAGTAACAGTGATTTCTGCAGTGTCCTTATGCAACCAATTAAAATTTTTGCTATTCTCATCACTAGAATGCTTCTCACTCCCCCCAAGACCTGCCTAAATCTTTATTTCTGCAAACTAGATACACAAAATATGATTAAGGTATTTATGAATTTTTCTCCATGTATGAAAAGTAATCAATTTAAAGACTATTGTCATGCATCTTCCTACCTCTACTGTTTTTGTCTTTTCTAGAATAAAGAAAAAAGGATTTAACTTAGTCTGTCCTCCTAAGTCTTGTTTTCTAGACCTGGAATTACTGTAGTTGCTCTCCTTTGGACTTGTACCAGTTCTCATATAGTTCATAGACATATTTGTTGATGCGTAATTCCCCACGTTAAACGGAGTGCTCCAGCTGAGACTTTATTAGTGCAACCAGTGGAACTATTAGTTGTATAAAAGTAGAACAGTTATGTCGTGACATATATATGATACCCTATGTAATACCTTCTGGAATTATGCTTTTTTTGCCTTTTTTTTTCCCCCCCAACAGTAAAGTATTAAGGATACAGTCTGTAACCTACTATAAACCCCATGTTAAAATGGAGTCACTGTACTATGCATTTGCTTTTTCCTCTCTAAGTGTAATACTTTGTACTGGCCTTCAGCTAACTTGATACCAGACAGTTTCGCCATTTTACTCAAGTCTGTTTTGAATTGTTTCCCTCTGAGCAGTTGCAGCACCTGCAGTTTAGTGTCATCTACTGATTTTATAAAAATAAAGATAATATTCTATCATCCACAATATTAAAAAACTGAACAGCACCAAATGCAGGGCAGAACTCTGCAGTCTTTTACCTTTGTTTAAAGTGGATTAAAGACCCATGTCTTAACTGTCAGAATTGAATTCTTTCTTCAGTGAAGTCAGCGGTATTACTACCATAAAATAATTAAATTAAAAAGGGATCCATTCTATTGTAAAGGTCCCATTTACTGGATTATTTTTAACTTTGGCACTGATCTTGTGAACACTCCTATACACATACTTGCCCCATTGAATTGAAAGGGACTGATGAGTTGTTTAGAGCCAAGCGCTGTGCAATCAGGAATGATAGCTGTGTTGTAAATAGGTTATGGTGCCTAGCTTTTCCTTTTTATTGTGTTGAAATTAACATGTATTTATTCATTACGCTAGAAAATTTGCAAAAGTCAACATTTTATTCATTTCTTTCTTCATGGAAAAGGTCATAGCACATATATGTTTATTCTGTTTTAAAATTCTGTGCCCTACAAACTGACCTACAAAAATGAACTTAATTGCAAATTAACTTTGGGTATGATCAGCTCCTTAGCAGGCTATCTGCAGTGACAGTGATCTGCACAGGAAGATTTCTTCTCTCACTGTATTTCCAGACCTGTGAAGAATTAATAACTCAGCCTTTTGTACAGCTGTTGCTGGATACAAACAGGGGGATCAAAAGCAATCTTCGGACTCTTCCTACTATACCAACTAGCTGGTCATATCATGAAAGTGCTCTGTATATACAAGCACCGAGTTGGAGCTTTAGTTGAGTTTTATGGTTCAGTTGCTTTAGGATGAGGTAGTAGTGCTGTGGTATGAAGTGATTTCAAAGTGTAAGTGTGTATCAAATCTTAAGAGTTAATTCATTGTCAGGTGTTTTGGGTCTGTAAGATAGAAACTCTACTGACGAATACTGGTAAGAGCTTGCTTTGTATGGAAGAGTTCATACTTTGAAAACACAGATAACTTTATAGAAGGAGGTACAGTTCCCATTTAATAAACTTTTTATAAGGCAAAAGAGTCTATTTTGTCAAAATTAAACCTGATGCTCAGTAACTGTCAAAATGCTTTTAGTTGCAAGCAGAAGGTGGTATAGAGGAACTTTCTTATGAAAGAATTATTTTGCAGAAGTTAACATAGCATAAACGACAAACAACTAGTCATTTAATTATACAGATATCTGGGGTCTGATGCACAAGCTAAGTAGTTCTGACAACATAAAATGCTTTTTCTTTAATATCCTATTTTTTAATTATATCAACTGTTTTTGCAAAAATTTTCATAGCATATCACTTTATACATAACTATACTATTTTAAAGTAATATTTGAAAGTTATTTGAAAGCAGAATTTGTATTTGTAGTATTCAAGTATAGCTTCTCAAAATATATTTACTGTTTTTGCAGAACTGGAGAGGTGAAAACGCCCTGATTTCTTCTAAGTTTAAAACAAAAAAGTCTACTCTTGAATGAACATAGCAAGTTCTAAGCTACCTGTCTTTGCTGTATCTGCCTTGGTGAGGCATGGTAGGAATGCTCAGTACACTAGTTATTCCTAGTTACCCTAAATTAAGCCATCCATGGGATTGTGGTAGTTCAAGACTGGAGTCCCCATCTCCTTTCAGGATTATGAGACTTGTAAATAGTATGAAGCCTTCTGTTTCCTTCTTTTTCTTGTACACTGAGCGCTGCTTGGGTGGACCCAAGAAACCTGTCCATTAAATACAACTGATAAATGGGAAATAATGCTATGTTTCACTGTTAGACATCCGCTGTTTGGAAAGCTTGATTACATTTTGAACAGTAGTGAATGATTAGAGCAAAGTTTTCCTATTATTTTATTTTAACAAGTTGCAATTGATAATGTCACTCAGCAACAGTTGTTAGGTAGGGAAGATAGGCACGAGGCATTTTCTCAACTTGCATTCCACAGAGATCACAGTTCTATTAATAAAAGCCATATAAGACCTCTACTAGCTTCCTGGATACAATAGAGATTCATTTAGTAATGATAGGAATATTGTATGGCATACCTATTCACCATACCACTTGGTGTAAGGCACCACATTTAGCATTTGTTTTTCATATGCAGCACGTAAGCTAATGGTGTAAAAATGCTTAAGATAGTGTGAATGTTCTTTTTTGAAAGTTCAGAAGGGAGGTTTTTTTGATGGAGCTCATCACCTTCTCTTACATGCTAAATAACTTTGCCTAGTATGACCAATAACTGCCAAAGAAGTCATACTTCAAAATAAATCTGAAGAAGACACTTACTTAGAATGAAGCAGATGACACCACATATCAGCAAGATACCAGAACCATTCTCTGAAGAACATAATCTACCTTAAAGGGATTTTGGTGAGAGTTATATGATACTAGATTGGCATGGCCAGAACCCTGACCTATTTGCAGCAACAAAAACCAAGCACATCTGTTGGCAAGCATTGACTCTTCCCTCACCTTAAAGAAAATCTCTGAGGCTACAGAAACTTCTAGTGAATATATCTGCTGGAGCCTGTTTGCATACTTGCTTCCCTGAAAGGAACTGAGATATCCTATCGTGGATTCCTTTGTGGCTTCTTTTTAACTCCTATCTGTATTTGTATGTCAGGACCTCCTTGAGAAGAGCATCACCACAAGCTGTATTTTATGGTCAGTATTGTTTATGTGCGCCTTCTTGAAATGTGTCTTTTCTGAAGATGGACCTTAACTTGTCACTAACCTAGGTCCCATTGGCTTGCTTGATGTGCAGAGTCTTAAGTTAACTCGCATGGAAATCCCCTTCAATTGATTTCTTTATTTTTCTGGATTAAATGAATAATAAGCTTTTGAACTATAGACAAGTACAAAGTGAAACATTGTGAACTCTGATGTAGCTTAAAACCTGGATTTTTAAAGGTGCATAGCAATAAGACTGAAAGATAATCCTGGAACAATCTGCCTGCAAGGCCTTAAAGACAACTGTTGTTACAGAAAAGTTGTTAGGCAACTCCAGTACTGGATTGGGGCAAGCTCAAACATACCATCTGCACTGGTCTTTTTTGCAGTGGTGGGACGTAAGGCAACAGGGGAAGACCAAAATAGCATAGCTCCCTGAAGGTGATGTTCCTTCCCTCAGCCATAGACTTGTTGTGGCCAGGGTTCTGCTATTCACACTCCTCTCTTGTAGGGGATGTTCTCAAACATTGGCAATGCAGGCAAGCAGCGAGTGAACTTCTGCCAGGGTTAGATGATGATGGCTTTGGGGGAATGCATTACGTGCCTAAGTACTGAGCTCTATTCATGATTGCAGCAGTGCTGGCTGGTTGGTCATAAATCCTTTATGGCATGCTGCATCTGTTGCGCTAGTGGATGTTACTCTTTGCTATGTCTAGAGTCTTTCTGGCAATAGATCTGCTCTCTCTATGGCTGTTCTCTCACAGTCATTGGCTGAAGACTTGCTCTGTGGTGCTCTATACAACTCCCATGCTGACTACTGGTCTCATGCCTTGTGTCTTTCTTCTCTGTCAATATCTGAAGCCCAGGCCTGCTTGGTAACTGATTTGGCTAGATTCATCAGCATGACTGCTGTGATTTGTTTTTCTTTAGCCTGCATATTAGCAAATATTCTGTTACCACTGCCTGTCTGCATGAAGAGGTCTGGTGGGTACATGTTGCAAATCCACAAGCCAAGCAATGTAGAAAATGTATCGTTGTTCCATATTTGACTTCTGTGGTGGCTGAGACAGAGCCTTTATCATATCAGAATTTTAAATCTTTTCTAAACCTTCCGTTCTGATTCTCAGCATCCAAGGATACAAGGCGTAACGGCTGTAAAAATCTCAGGGGAAGAGGTAGGAAAACTACTAGCCATCCATGTTGTTGCTACCTTAATAATAATTTGGATTTCCAGCTAAGAGGCTGTGATGATACTGTATAAAGAGCAGGAGTGTGTAATAGGCTTTTTAGTGCTTATAGCGGTGTAGAGAAATGTCATTTGATGCTTAAATAACTAATGGCATTTTAAGTATTATCTGCATATCTGCTGGCATTTGTCGAGATGTGGAGGACAGAGGACTGGCTGGTGACACCTGGGTAATGCCTAAGCTTCTGGTTGACTGCTAATGACTTATAATATCATTGTATCGGCCATGAAGTATGGCTTGATGCAAGAATCTGTTTTTTTTAAAAAAAAAAAAAAGTTGTTCCAGTCCTTTCCCCGTCCTGCCGTTAGAGCTTTATCACTGTACTTTTGTGGTGCATTTAACTTCCTTGGCATTGAGCTGGCACTGCAGGATGTAAGTGTGGCCACTGTGGCCTTTCAGGATACTATGTGTTTGTTGGTAACCACATTTCTGTAATTATTTCTACAACTTGCTTCGTCTTGGCTTCTCCTACAGGGAGGAATGTTCAAGACCTCTGTTGGTTCGTTTCTGGCAATGTCAAATGACAGGCAACTCTTGGGGTACTGGCACTGAGATCCAGGGAGCCTATCTATCGTTTCAGCTTCGTGGTTGTAGTCTGTGGATCACATCAGCAGGAAAAAACAATTTCTAGTCCTGTTCCAGAATTTAGTGTGGCAGGTTCTGTGCAGTCACTGTGACCCCATAATAATTCTGGTCATAAAAGTAGAGTAAATCTGAGAGTACCAAACAGTTTGGGAAGTGAGGTGGCTCATCTCTTGGCTAACTTGAGGAGGGTTGCACACAAAATGCTGATCTGTGACATTTGAAAGTAGTGCAATTTTGTCCAATTTTTCCTAAGATAAATTGTTGTTATTGGAGTTTGGACTGTATTGCACCAGGCTGCATCATGTGTTGAAAGGTGTGTGTGAGGGGTTGTAATTTTTATTAATGCATTTTTTTTTGTGTGTTATCACAATTGCGTCTTATTGCCTTAAGAAGTCTTCAAAATAGAATGAGTTCCCCATTGAAAGGGAGGAACAAGTATTTTTTTTTTCCATTTTCATTCCCACCTGTTAAGAACTGCTGCCTCTGTAAACTCAGAGCTATTTACTGACATAGAAATGTTGAAACTGTACTGACATTTCTTTTTATAAAAATCTGGATAGAAAAGATTGTGAAGAAAATAACTTGAAAGTTTCCTTTAACGGTTCTTCCTCCGGGTTATAAAAGTTGAACAGAACTAAATATTAGTGAAATGCAACATAGTGGTTTATTTAAAGCTTGCCTGCTAAATTAAGTCAGAATTCCAAACTCATTAGTAAAATCCTCCAGTTTCCTTACTCTGAGACTGTAGTGTCTGCCCTTTCCTCTGGCTGCTTTTTTGCAGGTAGCTGCATTGCTTCCGTGAATAACTAGTATATGAATACTGCCCTAATTGCTCGTGCACCACGGCAGGGAAAGTAATGGCCTACTGTGTTTTCCACATACTTGGATATCTACTTAGATTTCTGTTACAGGTTTTCTGTTGGATTTTGGAAGTGTTTGAGTGTCTTCTATGGAGAAAAATCTGAGGAACGGAATCTGAGTACCAAGCCTAAGTAGTTTCAAATACTAATAGTTTTATTACCTAATGAAGTCAAGAGATACTGATTTTTATTTTGTAGCTAATGTAACCCAGTGCATGGATGGCTGACGTGAGGAAGATCACGTAGCAATTCCATGTCAGAGGTGGCAGTGAAATAGTGAGTTCTTCAGTCTTACTCCACAGTTTTAACTGTATGTTCATCCCCTCTTCATACCAACATTTCAATTATATTTTTAATACATTTCCAGTTGATTTCTGATGTTGGTCTAGCTTTCACTTTTTTATGTGCTGTTTTAATAGGACTTTTTAATGGCTTTTGCCCGGAGGATGAATAGTTGTGCCTAGCAGAATTTAGTGCAAAGTTGCTTCTAGAGTCCTGAATGGGATAAGCTTTGCCTTCCTTAAAGCATGAAAAAAGACAGTGCGTGTTTTTATGCATTGCATTCTGATGTCCTCCAAAGTATTCCAAGTAACTTAATAATAATGAGTGGCGAGTGGCAAGTGTCTATGGAATAGAGATACTTTTCCTAGTACCCTTGCCTTGAAGGTGGCAGATTTTGGGGGTAGTCTAACTCCATTGGTAGCTCATTGCTTCCTGTGCAGTTCTCTGGACGAGAGTGAGCAGGTGCTGCTGACTCCCCTGGGCGTCTTCCTCTTTGAAGCCAGGGCAGCTGTCTGTGTATCTGCTGGTTTCCTTGCTCCTGCAAGTCACACCTCTGAGGCTAGTAAAAGAGAATAATAACCGGGGGGGACTGGAATATTTGTGGAAAGCAAGTTGTATGAAATACTTACAGGTTTGTACCACTCCTCTAGAAGGACCCAGTTTCATTCTCAGCTGACAGCCTCACCCACAAAACTCCTACAAAAACGTGTAGGCCTTGTCTTCCCAGCCCACTGTCAATCCCTGCCCTGCAGTGCCAAATGCTTTCCTTGATCCTGATCCTCACCGCCTTCTCCTGAAAGTCCTGGGATTCCATTCCAAATGGAAAGGAAGTGTAAAACTGAGATGAGCCTCAGAGCCATGGCAAGTACAGAAATTGTCATTGGTTATTTCTCAGCTGGAGAATAGTGCCGATATCTTCCTGAAACAGACATGTGTATACACGTCCTTAGTAAGCTTTCCTGTTCAGTCATCTTCCAGTATTTATTTACTTGAAGAAAACATTACAATTTAACAAATAATTCTAGTATTAAAGTGATACATTTGTAATGTGCCCTTTTTTATAATGAGCCTTTTTGCGAAAGCTCTGTTCAAGACTTACTTGCAGAGTCTGATTGCTGGATGTGTAGAAGTGTTTATTTCAGTCTGTGAGATATTCTGATTCATTCAGCTAGATAAAACCCGAGGAAAACAACTTTCTGAAAGCAGCAAAACGTCTGGGAGAGTGCAGGTTTGTTCTCTCTTGCGAGAATAGCAGTAGCCCACCTGCTTCTGTTCTGTAGAGTGTAGCGCCATTCCAGTAGGGCCGTTCTCATGTGCTGTAGTTTCAAGGTGAAATTTGCAGCTGCTCCTTCTTCTCCTTACCTTGCCTAGCTATAATCTTGCCTCTGATTTTCTCTTAAAGAAAAACAAGAAGGATATATAAAATTTCATTAAATACCTGTGTATTATTTCAACACCTTAGGGATTATTTTTGTTGGGTACCTGAAAGGAGTAGTATTAATGAAACCCAGTAATGTTAACTTCCTTTTAAAAAGTTTACAAATGGCTAGTTTTTATATCAGTAGAAAAGAATAGTGACATCTTAACATGTTATTAGTACAGAGAAATCACTGTCCTTTTTATCCATGCTGGAATTTTATCATGGCTTGCTTCTCCCTGCAGATTTCTGTTGTACAGTAGCAGCGTGAGACATAGTAACAAACAAAAAAATTCTACTACTGGTTGGTTGTCCTTGGTTTTGTTACTGTTTTAAAAAAAATATTGACTTGTGCTTCTTCTGACAAGAGTACAGCCTTACTTTCGTAATGGGATCAGACTTTCAAAGTAACCAGTGAAATCTTTCTTTTCTTTTTTTTTTTGGTAGTCAAAGCATGCTTTTATTTATTCAGGATGTAGTTTCTAGTTGACATCTGTAGGATACCTTGTCCCTTATTTAAAAAAACAAAACAAAACAAACCCCAAAACCACAAAAACCCAGAAGTGCTTCATAGTTTCGTGGATTCTTCTGAATTCCAAAATCTCTCTTAACTGCAAGTTACATATGAGTAAAGCCTGATGCAGTAATAATTACTGTTTCTTTTATTAAAAGAATTGCCATTCTGATAAAACAGGTTTAGTTTTTCTGTTTTAGGTTATTCAAGCAACAAAGCATTGAATGCTTATGCTTTCAGAATCTGTTTCTTTTTTGGTTAAATGATTAAAAAATTAACACCTTCTTTCCATTTAAATCATGTAAATAGTTAAGACTCATGCTGTAGCTAAGCTGATTCTTTCTCTGTTTTAAAAATAGAAAATGCTAGAGCAGTCTTTCCCTTCCCCCACTATGTACTCATTAGTCCAAGCTAGTAAATGTTACTGAATGGATTTCAGTGTTGTAGCCATTCTACAGTAAGTACAGCAAGATCCTTTGTGAAAAAGCGAAAGGAGGAAAAAAGGTAGTAGAAATCCATTTGTGGGTGTTCGTTAGACCCGAGTACCTGCACCAATGACAGACAGGCTTTCCTCGAGAAACAAATAATGACAACAAACACTGCTGTTCAGAGAAGCCAGAATCTCCCCAAAAGACGCCTAGAAAGTATAGGGGAGTGTCCTGCGAAACGAAAAGCTAGCTGGGGTATTCTGACCAGCCAAGGTTAGTATAGCAGCCATTTCAGAAACCGTGTACTTGAAATATGCTAAGCTGACCCAATTTATGATGTTCTAGCTCTAAACTGTTGGTTTTCGGTGTTCGTTTTTTTTTTTTTCCCCTAGCTGTAACGTAAATGCATGCTTATGTTAGTGGCACTTTATTGTCTTGCATGGGTTAACACACGGGTGTTGAAGCTATTTTTGTTCTTTCTGCACTCTTATCAGCTGATCTAAAATACCTTTTCTTGTTTATCTGCCCTATTTGTTTTATGCAAGTGTTTAAGGCTTGACTTACCCTGACTTTTGCTGTCCTGTCACAAGGTAACTGGATACTGAAGGCTAATTGTTTACAACAGGGAACTGGGGAATGAAAGGAGGGGGAGGAGTAAACTTTACATATAACTTTATATGTGAAGAGAAGTTTATAGGTAGCTGAAATAGGAGGTAATGGAGGAACTACAGGTGACAGAATTATTGTCCTGTACTAAGATACAATTGTAAGGATTTGCGTAGAGAAATACTTAGGAGGTATTTGAGTTGCTGGACACTGACGTTTTCAGCAATGAGGAACAAACTCTATTATAAAAGAAATGTTTAGGACTGCTATTGTCTGTGCCATATTTTCCTAATTTTTTCATAATACAAGTATGTAAAAGGGAGCTTTGAGTAATTGCGAGAGTCTAATAGGAATTTTTAAAAAGAGTGATCATAATTCCAGTTAATATTGACCATATCATAAGGCTTAGAGTGAAACAAAAAAGAAAATAAGGAAATTAAACTTGAAATTCTTGATAATATGGTATCAAATTAAAAACTGGAGATGTTAAAATAGTCAAGGAAAGGAGGAGACAGGAAAGAGAGATTTGATATATGGTGCATAAAAGTAATTATGAATTTACCATGTAAAATGTAGCTATTCCTATGTTATAGGAATCAGAGTTATTCTTAAAATACCTTTGCTAATTTCCAGTACTGCCAGTTTTAGAGTTAAGCAATATTTAAGAATTTAAGCAACAGTTACCATAGCTTCCCAAGTAATTGTTTGAATGCAATGGTACTGCAAGGTTATATTTATTCATCAGTTTTAATACGCAGTGTATATTCTGCCCTCATATTGTTCGCTGTTTGGGCTAAGATTTTCTGATCTATAGTAACTTTTATTTATGAACATTTCAGCTAGTTAGGAGAGCAGTTCCCAAAAAAACTAGGACATTCTCCCTCAGACTGAAAAGAAATTTTACAAAAGTTTATAAATGTTAGGATTAGCCACTCCTTGATATGGTTCAGGGTTAGGCTTTTTTGCGGTTCTTATAAAGAAATAGCCACAGTTAGTCAAGTTTTGAAATTTTCAAAATCACAGTAAAATACAGAAAGTAAAATTTTCTGAGGAATCCATCTTAACATGGTCCAGCTACTTACAGCCTCTCTGTGATTGCCAAACCGGGTGTATATATTCATTGGTGGACATCTTGAAGTACTGAGAGACTTCTGTTGCAGTTGAGGCTTCTGATTGTTGCCATTCACTTGAATAACAAGTATACCTAATATAAAATCTGAAGGAGGCTCTTTTCTTCTCTCTCTGTTCCCATCCATGGAGGTATCCAAACCTGACTTTGTTCTTCAGGCACTCTTGCAGAGCAAAGGAAGAGAAAGTCATACTGCAATGCACTATGTAATTAAATATGCAGATTGGAAAATGGACTAAAAGTGATGTGGGGGGTAGACTATGTCATGATAAGATTTAGTGGAAGGGCGAAAGGATAGAGTCAGGCTAGGAAAAGGTCTTCAGCCTACTGGCTTGAGAGTCCACAACCAGGCTATTTTACCAAAATCTCCAGGATGTGGCAAAAATCAGCACGCTAGGCCCAGCTCTGCTGCCCAGCTGGATACTGCTTTTAAGGCTAGAGGTTAGGCCACGTGTTGCATTCACTCTCTGGCAGGCTGGGAAAATACTGAGAGTTCTAAGCACAGCTTGGGGAAAATTGCTTGCAGTCTGGATTAAGGCTGAGACTACGTTTCAGGAGCAAAATTATTCCAGGCAGAAGTCCTCCAGAGTCTGAACTCAGCTCAGAATGTCCGTATGCCTTTTCTGTCACCTTCTAGTTGGGGAGGCCACTGAAAAACCCTTACTTTGTTTTAGTGACTTGTTCAAGGAAATAATAACAGCCTAGGAGTACTACCAGCTGCTCCACATACTCAAGTCAAATCTGATGTGGGTCTAACAGATTACTGAATTTAGAGGTTGATGGGATTTTACACCTTGGCGCTCTAGCTGTGGTGCACAGAGTCTGCAAGCTACTTTCAGCTAGAAAAATATCCAGCCAGTTGTTGGTCCTTCAAGAAGATGGAAAAAACAAACTGTGCATGAGCAATGGACGGGGAGTTGTTGCTGTGCTTTCATGTGACGGAAGAAGGGGCCTGACACGCTTCTTCCTGTGTGTGCAAGGCCCGGCACAGAGCCAGCAGCAGCAACTGCTGCTGCCACTGCCATCGTCATTACCATTGCCTTCACGTAGCATAACGTTGCTTCTGTTGGGAACCAAGCGAGCTATGTTTGGATATTGCTGTTGTGCGTTTTTTAGGATTTTTAATACAGTTTAGTGGCTCATGTTTCTGTGTGAAAAGTATGCTAAATTGCAGTGCCAAAGCACTCAAAATTTAGGAATTGTTAAAAGTAATGTTGCCTGTGCCATGCTGATTTGACCCTCTAATGCATTATAACCCAGTATTTGACTACACAGTCACATGCTGTACTTTTCCACAAAGCCCCTGCTTCCTTTGATGTGCCAGATGGATGATGTTCGGAGAATGCATTAGGTTTATACTCAGAAAAAATACACCCTATGTTTTCCTGTATGTTGCAAAGGTTAGAAGGCATGTAGTGAATGGTAGGAAAAAAGGGTTAACGTCTTAATGTCCCTAAAAGCAAATTCTATTCTTGTTTTTGCTGTGGCACCTGTGTGTTTTAAGACCAATCATCTAACCTAAAAGTTTTTTGGCTGATCATGGTTGTTGTTATTATCTAAGGCTGAAATTTCAGAAGCTCAAAGTTCTCATAACCATAATTAAACTATGCTTTCAGTGTACATTCTAATGCTTAAGTACTCTGGAAAAAATAAGCTATTAGATTGGTTTTACAATTTAAGCATTAAAACTCTGTCTTCTGGGTCCTTAGTTATAAAATAGTATGAATGGATGATGTTATGAAGATAGATTCAGCAAGGGTTTTGAAGTATTCTTTTGTTGGGAGAATACCATGAAAAAGGCAATATAAAATTAACAATGTTATAGTCAGTTTATAGTTTGGATAGCATGTCTTAAAGAGCAAGAGATCCTACTAGATATGGAGGTACAAAGTAATTTGAATGCTAACTCATTCGTTGAATACAACACTGGAATGGCAAAACTGATGTGTGGTCATGTAATGTGGGTGCATCATAAACAGAACTCTGTGTGGAAAATAAATTTGGGTTGTATGGTTTTCAAGAGTAGGAAATCATTGGCATTTGCATTTGGAATGAAATCCCCAAATTTTGAAAGTCTGCATGATGACAAACACTGGAAAGAATATTGGTTTGAACCAATCAAGGTTTCAGTTCTTGTATGCGTATGTTTATATATTTGTGTATATATTGTTTTATAATTTTCAGTCAAATGAAAACAAAGATTATTTAAAATTTGAAATGAAATATTTAAATGCCACTTGAACTACGTATTCTGTCTCAGACATACTTTAATCATCTCTAGCCTAAATTCTGATTCTGTTGGAGTTCTTCAGTGTTGACTGTTGGAATTTCATTTGTCAAAAAGAAGTGGCTTCTGTTTTGCTGGTTATATCTAACCATAGTAGTTAAGCACCACAGATGCATTTCTTAACTTTCAACTCCTTGACTTAAGATTCTTTTCAATAGTTTTTAACATCAAATATCAATTAAGTAGTTGACGCGCTTCCTGAACCTGCAAGGGCTTTAGACAAATGGGTAATTTTATAGTGCCACAGTAAAAATCTGTTAGAATTTAATTACATATACAAAATATCAGGCAGTTTTAACAACTGGAGTGAAGTGAGTCCATTGATCTTGGGACTATAATGTTACAGAGTTTTTCTGTTATAGTTATTGATCCTGTCTGTTGCTTCAGTTGCCACAAACTGAAACACTCAGAATACATCTTAAGGAATAAAAGGTAACAGTGATGAGCTTAATACATAGCACTTGTTAGTTTTGCAGAAATAAATATTAGCTACAACACTTTCCAAATAGCCTGTGTTTCTCATCTCCCAGTAATGAACTGTGGCAAGGCTTCTATTCTCAGTTTTTCTCTGATGATACTGCTTCTTCTGAGGACTGGGACACCTTCTATTTATCCTTAGAGCAGTATTTTCTAAAGTGCTGAGCCCTGGCATAAATCTTCTCCCAGTGAAGTCAATGAGAAGACTTTCATTCACTTACAGTCCTCCTTGTTTTGAAAATCCAACTTTTTAATGTGCCTTTTATACTGGGGTTTTGGGTTTTGGGGGGTTTTGGGGGTTTTCTTGAAGACTACACAAATTTTTAGAAATAAAAACAAAAGGATGGGATGACAGAAGTTAATGACTTTTATGAAAATACTTTTACTTAGTATTTTACTACTATGATCAGAACTGCAGGAGTGACTTACAGGTAATTGCAGGTAGATATAAAGGAGTGAAGTCTGTAGGAAAACGTGAAGAAATAACATTAATGACTTAGGATGGATCCAAGTCAGAATTGCAAATCCCCATTTTGGGGGATTTTCACTGCTGACAATAGTTATCAAAACCCCAACTTAACCATCAAAGAATTGTTTAGAAGCTAATTGAGACAATAGTGAGCTCCTAAAAGAAAAACACAGTTCAGCGTACGGATCAAATAGCATTTGAAACGTGTTCAGAATATCTTTGCTTATTTCTTTTCTAATATATCATGAGTAAGTAGTAGAATAACATATGAATATTTGGCAGTGCTTCCCTTACAAGTCTATGTACTAATACTGATTTTTGAGGATACAAAACTATGTGTCTCGTTGCATGAGGTTAAAAATGGAGGAGTTTGTCCTGCAGTTCTTACTCTGCTCAAGGTTCTCTTGATTTCACTGTGAGTTTCTCTTGTGTTGAAATTCCAGTTAATCTGTCTTGGAAGGCAAGTGGACAGATACTGGCACTTTGAAAAGTTATGTTAAAAAAAGAAATGTGAACAGTGAACAAAAAGGGCCACAATCCTTTAGCATAAGAAGAGAAACTGGCAACTTGTATATGCTCATATCTTCAAAGCTGTGTTTACTGAAGAGTGAAAGTTCATATTACAGTGAGCTGCTGATCTCCTTCCAAACATAGCTGGAGTGTATTAGAAACGCATCCAAGTAGCAAGAACAGATTTTTTTTTTTTTATTTTCCAGATTGAAAGAAATGAGTAGGATTTATAATTGCAATTGGCTGGAAGTGCCATGGGGAGATGGAGATTTAGGTATTGTATGATACTTTGTAATTTTTTTTTAACTTCACCTCTTAATACAGTGAAAATATTTATTCTTTTTTGTTAGTGTTTACAAAGCAATGTAGGCTGCCCTTCCTGGTAAACTACACACCAGAGAACTTGGAAGTAATGTGGCTTCTAAATATAGTTAGAGATAATTTGTATTCAGCATCTGTCAGAGACGACAGTGGTAGGGAATTAATGCATTAACAGTTTTGGAATAGACTATGTTTGCTAATACTGCTGGTACAGACAACAATGAATGAAAAAATGTCCTCGTTTATATTCTTGTTAATGCTTTCTAAGTGAGAGACAAAGCAAGCTTGTGGATTAGCAGAAGGCAGCAATCTAGACATAGAATTTATTTTAAGACACCTTTGATGTTTATTTATGATACATATTTATTTTGAACATATTCTTGTCCCTGTGGTATTTAATGATGAATTACTGTGTTTATCGGGAAATCAGTTGGAATGCGAAAGTTTTTTTCCAAACTCGGTTTGCACAAAATATTTCTGCAGCATTTTGCTTATAGATTTTATTTCTAGTAGAGGTGATACAAGCATTTTGTATTTAATGGATTTAGCAGAAACAGCCAGCTGCTGGATGCCTCTACATGAAGATAGGGATATAAGGTGGGTCTGGGTGCAAAACAGAGCTCACAGTGGGATCTGGCATTGTTTGATTCTCACATGTCACTGGAGTAATGACATTAACAGACATTCTTCTGAGCAATCCAAGAGGGAAGGAGGTGAAGCAAAGAAAGGTGGAAAAAATGTTGCTTTCAGATCCTACCTGCATCTTTGTTCTGTTTAGTTATACATAGCTACAAAAATGTCCAAAGTGTGAGTGTATTTAATGGGCATAAAAACTTCATGACACTTAGAATTTTATTAGATGTTTTTCTATATAATAGTTAAATGTCTTTTTTTCCCTTGTTAATTTAGGAGTAGGATAAACTGTCAGAAGAGAGAAGATCTCATCTGTAGAGACAGGGGGACAAAATTTCAAAAGCAGCCTCTAAATATAGCTTTTAATTATTTTTGAGGAATTCTTTGCAGCTGCCAGCAGGAGAATTTAATGGATCTGATTCATCTGAATTAGAACGACTCGAGTGCTGGTTCAGATACTACTACAGAAGAAGGAAAACATTGGTCAAAATTCTCATAGTGATTGCACACATCCAACCTACAATAGGATAAATGTATCTGAGCTTATTGGGATGACAGAGAAAATACTGATGTTTTGTCAAAATCATGTCACTTTAAGATTTCTGAGCTCAGTTTTTGTAGTATAATACCCCTTAAAATC
Source organism: Pygoscelis adeliae (assembly GCF_000699105.1). Taxonomy (NCBI): domain Eukaryota; kingdom Metazoa; phylum Chordata; class Aves; order Sphenisciformes; family Spheniscidae; genus Pygoscelis; species Pygoscelis adeliae. The sequence continues at coordinate 5,200,612 of NW_008825428.1, forward strand.
CCAGTCACTTTGTGTATGCTTTTTTGAGCTATTATTCTGACTAGCAATAAGAATTGCAAAATATTACATTTAATAAACCTAAAGTAAAAAGTATAGGGAATGATGTGTGTGCATGCACACACAGAGGATCAGGGCTTAGTGCAAATAATTCCGAAAAAGTACTGGAAACTGAATCTTGCCTACGGTCCATCTACTCCTGCAGATGAAAGAGTACAAGGAGCTTCACAGATACTGGCTACCCTGACATAATAGAAATCTCCATGCATTTTTAAGATCAGGTTTACAAAGCTTTAATCGCCTATATTTTTTAACTTCTGTGATCAGCTTTATATAGTCTTATGATAATTTAAATACTCAGCTGTGCTTTTGTTTTGCTAAGTTTTTGATCTCGATAGCATGCAGTAGTGCTGAGTTCCACAGTGTAGTTATATGTTCTGTGAGAAGATACAGTCTTACGTCTGAATAAGTTTTAGTTTCATTCACTAGCACCTCTAAGAAAATGGAGGTTTTATCTCAATTTCCATATTGTGCACTATTTCATATGTTTTTAACTATGCCCTGATTTCTTTTCAGGTTGAGCAGTCTTAATCTTTTCGGTCATCCTTCATGTAATTTGAGGGGGTTGTTTATTGTAACCGAAAGTGTACTTTCTGAAACAGGCTAGTGGACAGAAGGGGTCTGATAGGAAACAGAAACAGGGTCTATTTCCAGTGAGTAGTTACTTAGAGCTTGGACTGATGATTGCCAGTGATTGAGCAATAGCCTTCTCATTTAAAATTCATTGCCTTGTCACTGAAATGCAGTAACTGGCTTTGCAGGCAGTCCTAGTCCGTTGCAACAGACCAAGTCAGACATGTTTACGCATTGGAGATTCATCTGCCATTGTTACCAATTCATCATGCTTGGCTAATTCTCTCTACGTTTCTTCAGGGATTTTGGGGAGCTTGATATAACTCACATGAGTGATTGTATTAGCATTTTACAGTTCCAGTGATTTTCTTCTTACAGGAATAAATATCGGTAATCCATAATATATTTTGAAGATGGTTCTTCCTTGCACAATCTCTCAAAACTTGGTTTGCTAAATTCATACAATAAATTCGTATCAGCTATGCCTGCAACCCTGTCTGGCTAGAAGGGACCTGTCGGTGGCCAGTCTTCTAGAGGAAAGGGCAGGTTCTTCATCAGGAGCCGCAGGATGACTCTGGGACCTGGGTTGGGAGTTAAGGGCGGGTATGTGTGTGAAAGCGGTGGTGTTGTTGAGTTTCTCCCCCCCCCTTCCTTTTTGGAGGTGATAAATAAAATAAATGCCAAACATTTACATTAAGCATATCTAACTATTTTTAGCACTAATAGCCTATTAGAATGAGAACTTAGACTTAATATTGTATTTCTACTATAGCAATTTTTTTAGTGTGATTCTCACTGTATGTCTCTCCTTGCACTTGTGTAGTAGCTGCAGATTAATCTCATCATACATAAGGATTTCCATATTGACTTTCATATACATCAGCTTTTTCGGGACTTTTTCAGGCAGGTTTATGTCTGGTTAAAGTTTAAATATCAATTTGTTGAAGTCTATAAATTTCTATATGCCAGCTGCAAAAATAAGTTGGTTTTTTTTTTTTAAATGAACAATGCAAAAATAGAAGTGGGAAATATGGCAATTGATGAATTTATTAAATCAGATTACTGAAATCAATATATCAATATTTTGTTCTCTGTACCACAAAATCATTTATTAGAGATGTTTACAGTTTAATAATAGAGCAGTTTTTATTGTCTAGAAACTGATCATTTGAAATACAGTCTCTAAAGAGGAAAAATTAGTTTCATAGGACAGTTGACTTCATTCTGTGCATTATATTTTCTGCTTTGCTCTGTGCATTCCAAAATCTTTCTAATTCATATGGTTTACTCAATAAATGTTGTTATTATATAGGTTCTTGGGCAGATCGCTCACCTCTGCATGAGGCAGCCAGTCAAGGACGTCTTCTTTCTCTAAAGACTTTATTGTCACAGGTGAAGGCTGTGTTCTTAAAATTGCTTTCATTTTTACTGTTACTTAATTTCTCAGCATAGATTATTAATGCAGATTTAGTATGCTTTGCTTTGCTTTTTTCACTTGAATTTTTCAGAGCAATACACATTTAGGAATTCTTTATATGATAAGATATAAGTTAATATTTAAAATATTTCCTCTGTATGTTTTAACACCCCCCCCCCCCAAATTTTTACCAAAGCTGTATTTATATATCAGTCTTCCCCTCTTGCATGGTATAAGTCAATGTAGTTCCACTGCTTTAAGCCCTCAGGTAAATAGAGCTAGTCAGGAAGATACTTGTTGAGGGGAAGAACCACTGAAAGATTCTGTTTTTTGCATAGTTGTGATTTAAAAAAATACATAGATATATTTTGTTAACAGCAAAGGGAGAGACTGTAAACTGCTAAACTTTAATATTACAGTATTGTCATATTAGCTACTACAATACTGAAAAATTATACTATAGAATACATTTGATGAAAGCCAATAGATGCAACTATTAGCTCTCAAGAATCAAACATCTACTGCAGAAAATTTCAAGGCCTTGATTATTTTATCAATCCAAGAAGCGTTTTCCTTGCTAAAATTCATGGCTTTAGATATTTCAGACCTTAAGTCAGAGAATCACAGAATCACAGGACAGTTTAGACTAAAACTCAAACCTTGTTGAGTTTTAAAGATCACCAAGAGTGGAGATGCACCAACCTCTCTGGTCCCCTGTTCCAGGGTTTCACTGGCCCACAGTGAAGTTTTTTTCCATATAACTAATTGGAATTCACCATGTTCCAACTTGTGTCTGTTGCCTTTTGTCCTATCACTGTGCATCTCAACAGTCTGTTTCCATCTTCTTTTTACCCTCTATATCCTATTCCTGATTTTAAAAAAAGAAGAGCTGACAACTTACTTTTATTGTTATATACATTGATTGATGATTCTTTTTATGCTCACTGAAGATTTATTTATTGCAAGCAGAGTTTTAAGACTATTTAGAGTATTGTAAACTATTCCTTTGAACAGTAGCGCGAGGAAATGACTCTTAACAGCTTTTGTATGATCTTTCTATGTCACTCATGTCTTGTTTAGGGGTACAATGTAGACACACTAACAATTGACCAAGTAACTCCACTTCATGAAGCCTGCCTGGGAGATCATGTAGGATGTGCAAGAATCCTTCTTGAAGCAGGAGCAAATGTAAGGGTTTGTTTGTCGGGGTTTTTTTTGTATATGAAGTACAATGCTAACCTTGGTTTAACTGAGAAGGATCTATTCCTTGATTTTTATTTTTTTTTAATTGGTATTTCTCTCTACTCACCCTATTGACTGCATTGATCTCATTTAATTACAATAAGCTGCCATCTGAAAGCTAGCAAAGGAAAGTGGTGGGTCAAAGAATCATCATTAGAGAGGTGTTAGGTTAAAAGAAAAAAAACCAACCAAACAAACCACATGATTATATGTGTGTAAGAGTAGATATCAAACAGAAGAACAGTGACAGGGAAAATAAATGGGGGTTGAGCAGACAGTGAGACAGAGTAATGAATTGAAGAGAATTGGCAGCAGTATGTCACCAGCCTTATTTCTTCTCTGAATTTCATTACATTATTTCTCTTCTAAAATACAGAATGCGTCCCTCTACTGGTTTCCTCTTGCTTTGAGTGGCTTGCAGGAGACTGTTCTTTTAATCTCCAGAATGTCTTCTGTCACGCTGCACCTGTGTGCTCTTAAGATTCTTTGGCCTGAGTACCAAAAAGCACTGGCTTTTTTCTGTACTCCGGACACAGGCTGTCTATCTGTTATCCCAAAACAAAAATGGGACTTTACAGACCACTTTCACTACAATCTCTGCTGACATCAGAGTTCAAATGCATAGTTTCCCAGATCTCTGATCTTTGTGATGGGAAATATTTCTTGTCCTTACAATTCAGTTTTGAGAACCATGAAGAATATGTCTATGTTGCTATAGAAAAAGAAAAAAATACACAGATGTTTCCAAAACCAATTCCTCTCCACTTCAGCCAGCACAAAGATTCTAAAGATACAAAACTATAGATACTATAGACAAACCCATAAGAACAAATTTCATTTTCCTATCTGATTTTTTTTTAGTACTTTTAATTGTTTTGGTGGGTTTGGGGGTGCATGGAAGAGGATAGGCCAGAGTCCTGGAAGGAGCCCTCTCCTAATACCTGTGCTCCTTCCTTTAGTATTATTAGCCCTCACAAATTTGCCTAGTTTCTCTCCTCATTCTCTCACACTGGGAATAGTCAGTTAACCAGTGAGGTTGGTATTAAAACAGCAAGCCTGTACTATTAGCTTTGTCTCCATCCTGTGAAATATCATTCCAACCTGGAGATTAAAACCACAGAAAAAAATGGGAAATAATTCTCACATTTAACATGGAGTTTGCATTCTTGACAGAGCTGCGGAGAGAAGGTCCCCATTATCCCATTACTACACAAGGTGTAGATTTTCTGTATCAATGAAACAAGCTAAGTGCAGTGACCTTTGAAAATTACTTACTGCCCAGATGTTAATGTGTGCTCTTTAGCATTCCAGGTGTATTTTGGTTTATTCAACATAGTCTAACAAGAATAATAGTAAACTAATTTCAACTGAGGGGTGTGGTGAGAGGAAGACAGTAGCACAGGGACTGATTAGTTAAGCTATATTATTCTAACCAGTAAATTTTTTGGTATTTTAATGCAATTCCTAACTATATCCTGTTTAAAAATTTATCTTTCTTTCAATTCTGTTCTTAAATAGATTTTATATATTCTAGGTAAATGCTACAACAATTGATGGAGTGACACCTTTATTTAATGCATGTTCGAGAGGCAGTGCGGCATGCGCTGAGCTCCTGTTAGAGTATGGTGCCAAAGCTCAGTGGGAGTCCTGCCTTCCGTCACCAACTCATGAAGCAGCTGGCAGAGGTA
>NW_008825428.1:5205609-5212534 GCF_000699105.1 Pygoscelis adeliae
CATGGAGCAGTTGACGAATGTCTCGGTAGTAGTGTGAAGAAATGTGTCCAGTTTCGTCTATGAGACAGCTTACTGAAGTTGAGCAAACTCTGTCATGCTTTTGTACTGACAGGTCACAGTGAATGTCTGGAGGTACTGATATCCTGGGGTATAGATGTTGACCAAGATCTTCCTCACTTAGGAACGCCTCTGTATGTAGCATGTGTTTCACAGCAGATCCATTGTATTCGAAAGCTTCTTTATGCAGGTATGTCATGATTTAAATAAAAATATTACTAGTTTGTAAACTAAACATACTGTACTCACCTTTGAAATGAGCTGTGCTCAGTCATTGCAACTAGAACCCTTCCTTGCAGGGCTCTACTTCTAAGTTTCTTCTGTGATGCATGTTTTCTTATAACAACTTACTAAGTCTTTCATTTTTTTGTGGCACAGCAAGCATATGAGGGAAAAAGGAAGCAAGACCAGTATGAATGGATGTTCAAAATTTTTAGCACCTACTGCAGCTTTGTAGATGTTCATTTTCTGTAGGAAAAACAAAGGTAAAAAATCAGCTTTGAGAAAGGAATTTTATATAGTAATCATTGAGCTTTCAACAGAACTTTTTTAGCAATGTAGTCCCACCCTTCTTCATTCTTCAGCCTGTTCTGATTGATCTTTTTACAAGACATAGAGGCTGAGTTGCAGAGAGAAGAGGTAAGGTAAAAAGCATTTGATCCTAAATTTCACGTTATTTACTTAATCACCGGGAAAGAGATGTTGGAGGCTCACTCTGTTTCAGCACAAGTCCAGGGACACAATCAGCATAGCTAAAGGATTGTTTGCTGTGTTTCAGGTAATGACATACAGGGCTTTTGTGTCCAGCACAATGAATGAAAATGTATATATGAATAATTACAGATTTGCCATCATTGCACTGGAATTGTTCTTCTAGTTAATTGCAGGTTATTTAGAACTTAAGCAAGCAGTTAAATTGTTTCTCGTTAAGTCAGTCTCCTTGTATGATTAACTATCCTGTCATGATTATGTTTAAGAACCGCAGAAGTATAATTAGTATATTTTGAGATTCAAATACTACCATACATTAAAAACAGAAACAGAAGGGCATATTCTACAGTCGCCCTGAAGTAGAAAAGGGTATGAAAATTGAGAATAAAAGTAACTACTTATGTCAACCTGAATTTTTTCGTATTCTATCAGTTTATGAGAATGCATTAGAAGTTGAAAAGCAAACAGACAATGAAATAGGCAAGGGAATGATACTGTGGAAGTATTCTTAAATTATTAATACTGAGAACAGCGAGTTATTCAGACTTCAAATCTAATTGCTAGGCCTGTGATATTATTAAATTATTTTACTCAAATGGGAATTAAAAAGGCAAAAATTGTTGATTCAGGGAGAAAAGTTGGTACAGAAGCCAATTTTTGGTCTCACAAGATCAGTAAAGCTCTCTTAAGAATTCAGGGGTTTTCTTCTGCTAGAATAGCCTAGAAAACTGTTGGGGCAAACCCAGTTTTAGGGGGACTAACAGCTTGCCTATAAGGGAAATTCTTCCATACTAGCTAGTTTTGTTTAACTCTTGTATGGATAATTTTTTCTTGAATATGAATGCATTATTGCAAATTAATTTAGTCCGTTTTAATTTAAAATAAATTAGCAATTCCTTATTAATACAAAAGTGTAATAATTAGAATTCTGTGGATTGGGAGAGTTAATGGTTTGGGGTTTTTTCCCTGTTAGCTTTCTTGACCCCACCTTAATTAAAATTAAGTCCTTCATAAAAAATCGTTGATAAAGGTTGGGTGGGGTGGGAATCTATTTCAAACCCTTTGCCAGCTTCAACACATGAAAAACTATAAAGCGTCCAAGTTAGATTCCTTCTTGAGTTGGTGTATTTACAAAAATATAGATACTAAACTTCAGTTACTTAAATAAGGAAAGTATACTTTTATGTAGTGCAAATTTTCTTAAACATGTACAAAATGTACTTTTTTATAATTAGGGCAACAGTGATGCTCACATGACCTAATTTGATTTTTCTTTTCCTTCTTTTTATGAAGTATTTGCTTTTACAATCTAGTGGTGCTTAGGTAATAAAACCTAGGATAAGTGTATGGGTTCAAAAAAACCCACTGATAGGATTAGCTATAGTGCTATGCAATAAAATTAATAAAGTGGCTAAATTCACTGTGGCATTCTAGGACAGTGGGGTTTTTTGTTTGTTTTGTAACATCCTCTTTACTCAATGACAATTTTAAATGATCTCTTCTTACGTCTCTTTACGTGCATCTACCCACCAGGTGCCAACGTGCAGAAAGGAAAGCATTTGGAAACTCCACTCCATGCTGCTGCCCAGCATTCTAGTACAGAGATCATAAACTTACTCCTTGAATTTGGGGCAGACATAAATGCCAAAAATACAGATTTTGAGAGGCCTGTTGATGTAGCTGCTCCAAGCAGTTTAGTGGAGAGACTGCTGCTCCTCCATGAAGGTAAGTTTTACACGTGTGTTTCTGCAACTATAACTTGTATTCTTAAAAAAAAAAAACAAACCAACTCCACCCCACTTCCCAAAAAACCCCCAACAGCCCAAACAACCCATGTTATAGAAGCTAATGTTGTGCTTTATGAAATGAATATATTAACATTCAGGTAAATTCCTTTCTAACTATATATAACCCAGTAATATTTAGTCTCAGGCCAGAGCCTGTTGACTAAGCAGCATCAGAATTTATACAAGCTGAAAAAGTATCATCTTATGTTTATTGGGTGTTTACGCAATTAGACATTAGAGCTACATTTTTATTGGCTGTTACAGACCTTGTTAAAAAGAAACAGAATATTTCAATTTCAGATTAAAAAAATGTTTAGTTTTGGCCAGCTGTCCAAATATTTTTAGAAATATATTTTTAAGTGCATATAAAGCACTTTATTTTGATTGTAGGCAAAAGGTATAATAAGTTTCATTTTCTAAATTTTCTGTACTGAATTATGAGTACCTGAGACATGGGAGTCGACACTTAAGAGTCCCTTAAAACTCTTAAAGGTCGGTTTCCTTAAAGAGAGAATATCCCAGAGGGAACTGGATTTGTTCAGACTGACCTATGTACAGCGTAAAAATAAGCCACAAGACAAAGGTGGGCAATAAGCAAAGAAACTGTTGCAATAACTGTGGGCCTCTCTTTAGAGGTCAACTGACAAGTAGCAGTGATTAGTGTTTTCCTCCAGAAAAATATCTCTGTAGTCTGAATGCTGTTAAAAAACCCCTCTAAAAACAGTTGGTTATCACAAAATTACCAAGGCTAGTAGGATTTTTAAAAGCCACAGCAAAGATGTTAAAAAAAAAAAAAAAAAAAAAACCACACAGCAGTGTGTTCATTTTGAGGGAGTGGGAGGGCGTAGAGGGACAAAGGCCTTATCGTGAGCTAGTAAGAGCACTAAACACGGTCCAGGATCTCGGGGTATTTTGCCTGCTTATTCTTGTTGCAGTGACGCATTGGTAGTGCAGCTTGTAGTGCCGTAGCATGTATTTCACCTCTTCCATGGATTAAAAAAAAGCCACACCCCCACCCTCACACACCCCCCGCAGTTTTTAAAGTTGTTGACATCAGATATTTTCTGGGAGCAGGATTTTAATTTAAAAACAAATTATTTGCTGCCCTGACCTTGCTTTTTTGAGTATTTCCCTGATTATTAATAACGTTTCAGCAGCCCCAGTCTTTATCTTTGAGGGCACAAAGGCAATGAAGGAAAAGGAAGGAAGGAAAAGGACAAATTTGCAAAATGTGAACATTTTTTTCTTTTTAGAAATCCCATTATTGTGCAAGACTGTTTTACAACAAAGTACTAGCTTTTATACTTGCATAATTAAACTCCTTTCTTTTTTGTTTGCAGCCACACCATCTTCTCTTTGTCAGCTCTGCCGACTACGTATCCGAAATTACATAGGAAGGGCTAGACTGCATCTTGTCCCGCAACTCCAGTTGCCAACAATGCTGAAGAATTTCTTACAGTATAGATAACATAGTAATTAACCTTTAGAAACTTGTTAACCAAGTACTTTTTCTTCTTTCTGTTTATTGTACGTTTTATCTAAAGAACTGCTGGGCGGAAAAAAAGCCTTTTGCATATTACTTAAAAAAAATACATATCTTTGACACCTGGTGTTGGTATATAATAATAATTGGGAGCCATTCAGCAACTGGTACCAAGGTGCTATTAAGGCTGAATTGAATAAGTGTGCTGATACTCTGGGAAACGACTGTATAGCTTTAGCTTAACGCTTACTAAATAGCTTTAGTGCTGTTAATTTTAATTGTGTTTATATTTTTAAAATCTGTTTGACACACCTGAACCACAAAGAGTTTCTTCATTATTATATGTTAAGTTGGTCCATTTGGAGTCATTAGTTTGTGTTTTTAAATTTCTGTTGTTTGTGTACCTAAAAATACTTGGTGATAGATGCACTATATACATTGATAAAAATAAAACATAGATGTCAGTTTTTCTTCTTTTTCTTTACATAGCCAATTCATTAATGACAGTGAGAAACTTCCTTTAGTCTTCCTCACTGCCTGTGCTGTGAATTGGAATTATGCTGCTGTGAACATAATCACAATTTTTTCAGCCATGCACAGTTTATAGGTTCTCTGTTTATTAGTGCGGTTAGTAACTTTAAAAATTCCAGAGGAATATTCCTCAAAAGCCTTAGTGCTGAGATACTTTTGATCTCCTCTTGTAAAACAGACTTATCTGGGCTCTTTCCTTATCTTTTCATAACAATGCTGTATCACAACTCATGGGTATATTAAATAATTATTTGCCTCAGAGAAAGGCAATTATTATTGTATAGTATCTGTGAGGTTTCTGAAGGCGTATCATGGAGATGTGGATACTGAATCTTCAACCTCAAGTTCAGGAGGTGGACGCAAGGCTCCAGAAATACATCAGTTCCCTGTATCAGGTATCACTCTGAAAAGGACATTATTTCTCTTGCTGTCTAGTTTATAAACAATTGCCCAGCTCCAAAAATCATGTTGCAGAATCCCAGAATGCTCTAGCAGGCATTTCTGTGATCAGGTTGAAATGTTATTGTTCAACTCCCTAGCCAGAGACAGAATGCTGACACCCCCAAGAGACATTAGAAACCCCAAAGGATTTCTGCCTCGCTCATGCCCTTGCATGGTGACGATTGCCAGTCATGCCAAAAAAGGTGGTCTGACTACTTCATTGAAATACCGCGCTCCTTCTCTCAGCCTTTTCATTTGGTTTTCCTTTGAGAACAGATGACTTCCTCAGTGACTGATACTCAATTCCTGCAAACCAAAGCGTGAGACACCTGAAAATTTACCACTTGCCCTTGGTGATTCACACTCTTCCATTCCTTTTCAGTGACTCCTTTTAGTATTTATGTTCCTACTGGAAAGATGCTAAGTGAGGAACTAACTATAGAGGAAGTTTTCACAAAGAGGAATGCTTACTCAGTTGCTAAATTATACCCACCTAATAAAAATGCAGCGCTCTGACACTTGCCCTTGTTAAAAGTAATCTTAATGTGCTTCTGTTCCCTGCAAAAACTCTAGTGAGGGCCTCTGCTGGAGTCTCTGTAAAGGCAAGTCAGATGCAAGTAAGAGGAACTGCTTAGGAGCCCAAACGTACATACTCTGTAATGGAGCAAGTTGGGTGGCTTTGGTTTTCATCCAGAAACTAGTAATTCGTGTTTTATGTACAATGCCATTACTGTGCGTTACTTCAAGAAACAAGGAAGTGCCAAGCCAACCATGGCACTGTTGAACTTTTCGATGTAGGAGGAGATCATTTAGACCCTCACCTTCAGGTGTGCGCAGCGCTTTTCAAGTTTGACTCAGTGCTCTCGTGTTCTGTACAATCAGATTTAGTTTTCAGCAAGCATGGCTATTCCGCCAAACCCCTGTTTGAAACAAAACTAGATGACATCAGGAGTTTTGCCGAGAGCCACATCAGAGTCCAAGCCACCTCATTGCAAACAGGTGCGTTCATGCTCTCGTGGCATTTGCAATGTCTATTCCCACTGATCCTCGCCGTCATCCAAAGAGCAAACCAGACCGTCTTAAGAGTTTACAGGTATTCGGTACTACTTTCGCTTCAGTTCTATGGAACGGTAGACTAGCTGGAAGAGTAACCCAGAACCAGCTTACAGTAATATTTGACTTCGATCTCAGGCAATGTGCAGCTCTCAACATCATCTTTCGTCTGTTGCTACCGGATAATTATGTGAAAATAGAGTCACTTTGGCAAGCTGAGCCAAGCTGGATGGGCATCACTTCTGTTACTATGTAACAGGAACAAACAAAATGGGGAATGGCTGTTGTTGCCCGGCAGGACTATGTACTGGAACAGGTCTCCGGCAGATCAGACCGCGCTAATGCCACATACCAAAAACACATAGTAATGAAATACCTGACATTAGTGTTTGGTAAAATTCTTTCCAAAAAATGATCCCTTGTTTAGCCAGAAATGAAAGGAAACAGGCTTGTTGTTACTGTTCTCATTACGTGGGGGTCCCATTACAATGGGGCTCTGATGGGTTGAATTCTTAGTATGAAATAAATGTTGAGAAATGTATTGGAATTTTAGAAACCAGGATCTGAAACAAACGTTGAACCACACGTCAGAGCACCGTTAAAGACTACTGTAGCACACCCGAGTTTAGAAGGAGCCGCCTTTACTGGCTGAAGTATCTCTTACTATATCAATTATTATACCAGCAAAAAAGTATCATGAGACATTTTCAGAAAAAAAAATTGTAGTGTAATATCTCAATTCTGCGAAGAAATCCAACTGTGGAATCCTGCAGGCGTGCTGAAAAAGCACGTGAGAGACACGCGAGCGGTACCGCACTGGCGTCTCAGAAAACATGCGGAATACGAGATTTTCCGTGGGTTT
>NW_008825428.1:5213263-5261993 GCF_000699105.1 Pygoscelis adeliae
TCCCGCTCCACAAGAATGAGATGTGTAAGACGTAAACACTCGGGCTGAGCAGCTGCTTTCGGCAATATTTGGCTTATTTTTGTGTTTGCACAAGTTAGGTCTTAGTACTGAAAGCCTCTCTGGGTGAATTAAAGGGGGTTTTGGGGCAACAAGAAATCTCACTTTGGATCACAAAAACCATACAGGCATCTTCTTCACACCTGCTCATGCCCGAAACTTTTTTTCCTGTTGCATTAAGTTTTTCGCGAAACCGCAGCTGAACCTCGCCCAGGAGCTGACGGAGGGAGCGACGCGCTGTTAGCCGGGAGCAGCAGGAGCGCCGGTGCAGGACATCCACACGACCCGAACTAACAGAGGGTGAGCTGGTGATGCCTACCGGCAGTTTCGTTGCTGTTCATCACTAGCACTGACCTATTGCTCAATATCTTTCATATCTTACCCTGATTTGGCAAGAAATAGCACAATCATAAATGAAAAATATGTTTTAAAGTGAAATTTGACTCTAGAAGAAGCGTTTGAGAAGCTTTAACCTAGCTGATGGAGCTCACAGGCCTGGATATCGACTGCTGCTTGATTCCCTTCAGCTTGACCAAGTAGCTTTGGTTCAGCTATTTAAGATGGTTGTATATTGGTTTCCCTGTTTTCAAAAATGAAAGTAATTATATGTTATACAACTGTAAAAAAACCCTAAATAACTAATATTGAGTGATTTTTTTTTTAACATAATCAATTCCTGAACACTTTTTTTTTTTTTCCTTCAGAATTAAAAACCTTCAAGACTGGGAGATTGGTTTTACTGACTGCTATTATCAGGCACGGTTACCTGTGGTCGCCAGATCACAGCTTGAAAGGCTGTCAAGAGTAAGGTCAGGCTAACTGAAATAATGATGGAGCCCAGTATTAACATAAATAGACAGAAGGTTAATGCCGTCGTTAGTAGGCACATGAGAATGCAAGCGAGGGAAGAGGATCCACGTGAGTGTTTTTGTTGTTGGTTTTTATTTTCTTAAAAAGCAGAAGAGCAGGACCAGAGCTTGGGACAGTCGTATTTTACCTCAGCCACAGTGCCAAGTGTCAGAACGACAGCTGAAGGCAGCGAGCAGCAGGCCTCCTTCGGTTGCCTTTGTCTTGCTTGCCTGAACGTGGCTGGGGAGTACCATTAGAACCGTACAGGTGATAACATGAATTGGGTCATGCGTACAGTCTTCTGAATTTCTCCCAGTGTTTCATGATACTCGACGACTGCTGAGTGGCTGCTTTCAACATTGCTTGGGTAGCGCACCAGTGTTATGCTACTGGAGTAAAATTTAAATGTAATAAATAGCACTCCCGCCATTGACACGGTATTGATAAATACTCCCCTCTGCTACTCCTTATTACTGAAGGAAGCTGCTGAGTTCCTTAGCTCTTCTTGGCTGAATCATTATACCTATAGTAGAGAGATTATAACTTGTCACTGATACTCTTTGAAGAAATAAATGGTTCTGGGTTCAAGGGGATAGCAGCGGATGTTGTATGGTGTCCTTGTAGTCAAATTACCGACACATAGAGCAGATAAGTGGTTGATGAGGTGGCTGGAAAATTGGCCGGACTGTCATATTCAAAGGGCTGCGGTCAAAGGGTTGTAGATGATGTCCAGCTGATGGCCAGTTACAAGTGATCTCCCTTGGGGATCACTTCTTGGGCCAGTATTGCTTAATGTCTTTATTAAAGACCTGGGACAATGGGATGGGGGACACACATGCATAGCAAATAGGGGAGTGACTGACATGCTGGAGGTCCCTCCAGGTTCAGAGGGACTTCGACAGGCTGGAGAAATGGGCTGACAGGACATGACACTCAGCAAAGTCCGGCACATGGGAGTAACCCATGCACCGCTACAGGCTGCGGCCAGTTGGTTAGAAAGGACTTTGCAGAAAAGGACGCTGGGGTTCCTGATGGACCACAAGCTGAACCGTGCCCTTGCAGCAGTGAGGGCCAGCAGCATCTCGGGCTGTGTTCGTTAGTAAGGGTGTAGTATGCCAGCACTTTTGGAAGTGATTCTGATCCTCTTTATGGCACTTGTGAGACTGCACCTGGAGTACTGCACTCAGTGTTGGACCACCCAGTACAAAATATAACGTACTGGAGCGAGTCCAGGAAGGGCCACCAAGGTGGTTAGTGGGCTGACGTACGAGGAGGGGCTGAGAGGATTGGGTTTGTTCAGCCTTAAGAAGAGCAGGTGAAGTGCTAATGCAGTAGCTAATTATTTCCTTCTTCTGCTAATTAGGTTAACTTAACTTGTGTGGATAATGAGTGTTAGGAATTGGGTCAGTGATATTATCAAGCGGTCTTCAAGAGTAAAAGGGTATTTTTAAATCAATCAGTTCGAGTTTATAATTCTGTTCGTTTTAATGTTGTTTATTACTCCCCTCTGCTGTACGACAAAGTATATGACCTTTTAAAAAAAAATAATACTCCTGTATCAATCCAATCTTGCAAATGTTTGTACATGTATTGGTCTTGCTGCAACCAGTTCAGATATTTTGAGGTCTAAAGAGATCGTTAGCCTGTCTGGTTTGACCTCCTCTGTCTTGCAGGCCACCGCGTTTCACTTGAATTTTCTTACGGTCAACTTCCTAACAAGTGTGTTAACTAAAGCACATCTTTTTTTTGGAAGACGCTCTGTGTCAATTAAAAGACACCACGGCTGTATCAATGATGTTTTCCAAATGAGATTTGAGTTCTCTGGTTGTTTCATTTTGGAGCCCTTTTCTGCACTCCTGTGAGTTCTCAGTGTCCTTCTCAAAATGCTGGCACCACCATGGAACCTAACATTCCCATACAGGTCTCTTCTATGCCACAGGCCAAGGTACAAAAAAAATCTCCTCTCTTACTTTTTTAATGTACCATGTGTTGCATGTACTGGGACTGTACAAGTTTTTCCAGCTTCTTGATACCAGTGGTAGTTGCAGGAGTAAAATGAAGCATATGCAAACAGAATGTAGACGTTAAACTTCAGGTCAGTCGGTCTGCTAGCTGCATCTTTAAAATTTCTGAAGAGAATAAAGTATACTGATTGACAGACATCAAATGAAAACTTTGTTCTGGATCACCAGAAGGATGTATATGATCACAGTTTGTCAGAGGTGGGGATTTTTTTTTCTTCAATATTGGACCTACTTTGCCAAGTAAGATGTTTAACTAGAATGACTTAATGATTTTACTCTTAAAACAGTTAAAGTTGTTCAAATTCAGCATGTGTGGTTTCAAGACATACGGTGTAACCTCTCAACGTTCTATTTCATGCTTATTTATGATGATCTCATGCATGTTATGCCTCCAAAACGCTGACGCCATCTCGTTAGTTTTTTTCAACATAGGCAAAACGTTCGATTTAAAAAGAAGATACGATGCATTTTTACCATACAACCTGTTTCAAGTTTCCCCTTCTCTTTAGAGGGTTTGTTTCCTTTTTTTTGGTGTAGTATTGATTTTATACAGCTGCCAAGATCATCTGGGTGTCCAAGTCAAGTGGGGGGAAGGGTAGTACCTGCAAATAAACTAGAAAACTGAACAACTAACTGATCAGATGCTTAACATACTGCTGAAATAACAACTTGTGATTTTTGCTTTAAAGGGTGGTTTAACATTAAACCATGTTTGGGACAACGCGCAGTTCACCATCTTTGTGGCTCCACATCCTCTGAGAACGTAGCTCATATCCCAAAGGAAAAACTTTGCCACATCACGTAAGTTTGTTTCTCACATCACTTAATTGTAATGTTGTGTGGTTTTGGTTTACTTTTGCTATAAAGGCAACAAAGAGATTTTGTGTTTAAAATCTGGAGACATCAGATACCGTTTCTTAGAAAATAGGAAGTTTGGAGGGGGTTGCCAGTATTTTTTATTTTTAACATAAAATAATTGCTTTGAGCTTTTCCCTGGCATGGCATCTGTAGAAATTATTCTAATATTCAAAAGTGCTTCTATTACCTTCCTCAGGGCTTTGATTTATTCTGGATACCTTTACCATACTGAAATCAGTTTTCCTCCCTCCAATTATGGAATGGAGATCTTAATTTTGTTGATGAATGCGTGATCGGGCAGGAGCTCCGGTCCTTACTTAAGCAGTAATGCCCACAGCACTGACAGACATCTTGACTGCGTAGGGAACTGTAGGCGATGGTACAGGAAAAGCGGGACGTGAATAGTCAGCTCTGTAGCAAGTCAGAGTCCTGTTTGTCGGCATGCTGAGCCACACGATGGCCCTACCCACACTGACGCCAACGCTGGTAGCAAGTGTCCCAAACGGATCGGTCAGATCAATTTTCGGTTCTTTGTATGTATTTTTCCCTTTTCCACCAACATTGGTTCAAATAATCGTAGCCTCAGAAGATGGTAGTGCTTTGGCTTTATGTATATATAGGGCTAAAATGGTGCTTTCATCAGGAAAGATGAGGCCTTCTTGCACTGTTTAACCATAAAATTGTACACTAAATTTAAACTAAAAGGTGATTAAAACAGCATTGCCACTTTTAAATTATGGCGTTTTAATACTTTGAATCTTCAAAGCCACTGTTTCTTTTAATATAGTTACCTAATTTTTTTGCCCCCATCTATGCTATTACAAAAAAAGAAAAAAATACATAGACATATTCCTCAGAAATTAGAGGCAAAACAGGTGTTCATTTTAAGGAAAAACCAGGTGAAACAAGCTGACAGATCCTGTTACGATGGCTGCTTGGCACCTCCCAGGAGACCACTGAGAGTGGAACGTTGAAACACAAACCCCATTCTGATTACAGTAGTGTTGCCTGCATAATCAACAAAAGGAAATTTAAAAGTTTACTGTCTGTTAGGGAACAATTCTCTTTTAAGCAAATAAATTCAAAACCTCTTTGAAATAATCATATTCTCAAATACAGCTTTTGTTATTATTTCTTAATTTCTGCAATACTGTAATTTACTTGTTTTTATAACATTGCCTTGCTTCCTTTTCAGCTTCATTTCTTCCTAGAGCTGGTTTACTATTTTATCGGGGAATTTTTCTGACACAGATGTTACTGATGCAACATTAGGAGCCACAAGGTATAATTGTTGCATGTGAAACTTTCACGAAATCTGAAAGTGTACTTCATGTCTTCGTATCTTGACCTATTGTGCAAATGCATACTGGTCTTCACAACCGCTTTTCTAAATCTATTCCCCGCCCCCTGTTTTTAGTAATTTTTATCTAGAGCAAAGATGATCCTGGATTTCATTTCCTTCCTACATAAATGTGTAAGCTTCAAGTTTAAAAAAAAAACAAAACAAAACCAGAAAACTAATGCCTACTCTGAAAAAGGTATCTGGACCCAGTAGTTTAGTTCTGTTTTCTGTGTAAAGAATGAAGGGAGTTTCTTGCATTAGTGTCGTCTTAAATTGTTGTAATTCTGGATTTAAATGATTTTACCCAATGAAGAAATTCAACAACATGGATTTAAAGTGTCATATCCCAGTTTAAAGGCAGTCTTTGCAATGGGAAGAGTTTATGGCACGATTGATAGATATTTTTTTTATTGTTTTGGAACCCACCTAGGAAAGTCTCACATGTGACTGCAGCCTGTGAAGCTTATAACCATGTCAGTAACGTCGGTCAGATTCTTTCAATAGAATAACGAATTTGACTTTGTAGGGATAAAGTGATGTTAAACTTAACTGCGATTTAATTGGAAAGCACTAGCTGTATAGCTTGATTAATTTCTTCATTCACATAGAAATATAACTTTTACAGAAGAGTCAAAACAATCATTTGAAGACAAAGGATTCTTTAATATTAAGGGGAAATATCCGTATTTGACTAGCTGTGCCAGACAATGAAGTCACACATTAGCAAACAATCAGAAATTATTTTTGAAAATGATGGATCTATAGTTTGACAGTTGCAACCACAGTTGTAGCAGTAGACACAATTACAACCTTTTCTGCATGTTCCCCTCACTCACCACATGGGGTACAGCCACCTTAAAAGAAAATGCAACCTCATTTATTCACAATGACTGTTACCTGATGGATTCCCAATATGAAAAGCACCCTTTGACTTAATTTTTTCTATTTCAGCAATGAAAGAGTTCTTAACCCTCACTCTCTAATTTAAAGAGGGAGTACATTTGTCTAAGATTCCATGTTAAGGCACAATTTATGTGCAACAAATTGATGCAGTTATACTACATATTGTAAGGTATTTAAACTGTGAAATACCGGTAAAAGTCCTTAGGACACAGCAAAAGATTTTAAATATAGTAGAGAGGCAGTTGCGTCAATCCTTCAGATCCCAATCATCAGTCATGGGGCTGCATGTTCAGTTCTTACCTTTGCTCTCCAACTCTGTATTAACAACTTTTACATAGAAGGTTGTACAATTTCTGTGCTAAAAGACAGCTAGTCTTTATTTGACAGAAGCAACACATCAGATACTGACCGCTGGAAAAGTCTTTCAAAAACTATGAATTTTTATTTCTGAAATCCAAGTCTCATTCCCCAAGCTCCACAGGGTTAAACAAAGGAAAACATTTTCCAAACAATACCTGCAAAAAGTAAGACATTCTGTTCCAGCATCCAAGTATGTACAAAAATGTTTTTGTACAGGTTACAAAACAGCTAAGCTTTCCTCCCTCCGCACAATATATTCTTATACCAGAAACCCTGTAGTAATACTCTAGAACACTGACAGAATGAAATCTTAACTTTTTAAAGGGGAGGGGGAACCACGGGAATTTTTTATTTCTAATCTCCATCCCACCTTTCCAGCATGGTGGCACTGTTATTTCTAGTTAAATGAGGGCATTGCTTACCTATATATTGAGGATTTTGTTCGATAGGGTCTGCTAAAAGAGATGTTGTGTTATTTCCACTGTTACAACAGTTTCTCTAGAAATAGTTTTGCCAATTTTTAATTGCAACTTCTTTACATTTTATGTAACTATCAGGATTTTAAAATTTATTTTAAAGCAGCAGCAAAAAAGGTAACAACAGATAAAGTAGATTTCTGCTTGTGTGCCATCAATTAAGAATATTATAACCAAGGCATCTTTTCTACAGGTGAGTAATTCTGATTATAAGAATTATTAGTAAGAATAATTATTAATAAGATTTGCCTTATGATTAAATTCCATACTATACACAGCTTTAAATAAATTTAAATTAATATTTAAATATTCTTAGTATTCTATTGCCATAATTTTCTTTCCATTTGAGCACAGCTTTAGTAAATAAAAATATATGCACAAGTATTTACTTCTGGTCTGTCATACTATATGTATATTTATAACTAATACAAAATGTAAAAAGAAAACGAGTGTTTTAAATGTACATAACATTTAAATAATTTCAATACATTTGCTGTTTGTTCCTTACAAACCCCTTGTTTAAAAAAAAAAAAAAAATAAATACATTTTAGCTTCCAGTGAAAGTATAAGGGGGACAGTTGCCAAAGATGAACTTATTAGAAAATAGAATTTTATAATCTAGATATTCAAACCTATCTAAACAACACATTAGTCAACATCTTTGTACTGCTATTAAAACACAATAACTAATGGATGAAAAAAAAAATCATCTAAGCGCTTTTTAAATTTTACTTTTGCTATAGAATCCTGTGTGTAAAAATTAGTTAAAATTGACAAGGGGGAGACAATGTGTGAAACAGCCACAGGATTCCAGTCATTCTAAAAACAGGTTGCAGTGGCTATCAATAAAGTCATTCTATTATTATGTATTTGAAAGGGTGTTTATGGATTTCACAGTTTGTTATCAATATTTTGATAATGTGCAGATAGTTGCTTACTTCCTTTACAAGGCATCTGTTTACACAGTTGACTGAAATATGTCTGTATTGTCTGACCACACTATTCTTATTTAAAAAAAAGACTGTCTATGGCTGTCTATGAAGTTAGGACTTTTTTTTTTCCTTTGGATTCTCAAGTAACTTTTTCTTTGGATTATCAACAAACATTTGTATAGAAATCCTTTTCTTCTTCTCATTTTACAATTTTCAAAGTCCAAGTAATTGCCCTTCAGAAGGAGTCAAGTGCCATCTTTCCGTCCTTTGACAATCAAGTTTAAATCAGTATTAACCCCCAGAGTGTTATTTAAGCACTACAAAGTACGGAGGGAAACACCTCATCAAAACGGGTTAAGTCGTATTCCTGTTCCTAGTGGTGAAAAAGGATTCACTTTGGCCCACATCAAAGCATCATTCAGGGAAATAGCAGATTTTCCATCTTCAAGGAAGAACACTGGACCCTGTACAGCAAAAATGTTTGGGGAGGGAAAGAAAAAGAAAGCACACGTGTATCGTGTAAAGGCTACCACAACAGAAGGCACATTTTGTTTTATCTGAGAAGAACATGAAAACCTGATTTACAACTATCATCTACGTTCGTGCAAAAATTGTACCCCACCAACTTAAAGCTTTGATAATAGTTACACATTATAAATTGAGTGAACTCGTATGTTCCAAAATCTGGAAACCCAACATTTCATAATCCTTAAGTTTGTAGTTCGATTTTTAATAATTGTGGTATTTTATATATGTTTGTCAATTATTCTAGAGTTAAATTTAGCCTGAATTAAAAACTAAGGTAACAAGTTTTTTCCTTAAGAATACTGTACGTATTTCATTGTGTCTGTCATTATCTGTGCTGATCGGTGTGTTTCCCCATCTACAAAAAGGACAATATAATGCCTCCATGAATTGTTTCAAAACATGGAGTCTACATGCAGTCCACAGAATAATTTCAAATGTTCACTACGAAAAGGACAAAATACTAATTTGTCTGACGGAAGAAGAGCTATTTGCTAATTTCTTCATTTGACAAAATATGGTCTCAAAGCTGCAATTCAGTTTAAGAGCCTTCTTAAAGAGTTATGCTCTCCAAACTTGCTACTTAAAACTTGTAAACCCACGCAATTAGGCTACTATACCTTAGTATTAACTAAGCTGATCCGCATGCCTAAAGCAATGACTCTGAATGTTCGCTAATCCAGAAGTAAGGATATTGTAGATGACAAGCTGGTGACACTGTATTTGCTATTCTTGGTGAATGGATTATAACAATGGCAGTTTGACATGGCTGTCAGCAAATGTTGAGAGTATAGCCATAGCCAGAGACCACTGCTCTAATGTGGAAGTGTTGGCAGCAAGGTTTTTTAGAGTTGACAGTGCGCAGTTGTGAATTTTGTTTACCTAAAAAATCCCACTAGCGTTTTGCAATCTCCAATTTCTGATGCAAAACTATCCCTCTTAATCCCTGAACAACCCTGTTACTCTTTGGGTTGGCACCTTGCACGGAACAGAGGAAACGGACTCGGCCTCATATAAGAGAGTAAATTCACACGGGGGCACTGTCTGGAGACAGGAGCCTGAGAGGAGTGTTTTCAGGCTCTGTCAATTTTCCCTGTATGGAAATAACAACATATACCAAAGAGGTGTTATAAGGACTAGTATGTTTTGATCATAAAGTTCTATGTGAGTGATGAATAAATGTATTTGAATATTTAGGCTTCTAATATCTGGCTTTAATTAATCATGAATTACAAGTTTTATAGTATGCACTTCCATAATGATAAATACTAACAACAGAATAATGTTAGTATGTGGATGAAGATAAATAATTTCCTGGTTTTTATTCAAGCTGTGGTGAGGTAGTAGGCAATAAGTTACCTGCACTTTAGACAGAACATCTGGCAAAGAAAATCTGTCTTTCCCATGGAAATTAAGAAGTTTTGGATTGGGAAACTGGGCAATTAATTGATTGGACGATTCTTCTTTATATAGCCTTTCTTATATAGCAGATGTCAGCACTTGTCCTCTTTAACTTCTGCTACTGTGACAACAGGGAAAACATTTTTCCTCCCAAATGATGGGAGCGACCTCAGATTTATGGCAACCTCACAACTAGTCAATGCTATCACCGAGAAGGAACACCTCAGCTCTCTGAAACCATACCTGTATCCTTAGCCCTGTCAAACAAGAGATGTGAACATCTGAATGACTAGGAAGATTCGATCCAGTGACATAGTCTGGCCCAACCATTCCTGTCAGAGGCTCCTCTTGTATTCGTGATACGAGTACTGAATACACCGTTCTCTGCGATTCAGATGGCGGGGTGCATGGCAATTCATCGGTAGGCCTAGGAACAGAAGACACTTGTTTTTCAACTATACATCTTAAGTTGCGTTAGAAATTAAAAGCCACCAAGTACTCATTTTTTACATTCATATTCAGATTTTACAAAGGAAATAAATACTGTATTTACAACTAAGCATTTAAATACTAATAGTCTAATTCATGGGAATTTTATATTTTTCCACCTACTTGTTTAATTGAGTACAAGCTCTCCATGCATCTAGTTCCTCAGAAAGCTGCTCAATTTTCAAAGGTACAGATACTTCCCGTCTTTTTAAAAGCTGACTGAAAAGGAATGGAAATAATTAAAGTCCAAATTGATTCTAACAATTAATATTTTCTTAAAAGAAAAACAAGATAGACGGTAGTAATATAAACATATTTTTGATTGGATATGGAAATAACTTTATGGAAATAAATTGATCCTTCATGATAATCACTATATTAAACCTTCGAAATATTAAATTACTAGATATAAAAGTACACATTTTCATTTGAGTTTGGTTTTAATTATCCCTATTTACACCTTATTTAATCTTTCTTGTCTTTAATTAGCTCTATTTTTTTTTCTTCAAGGCCGTTCTATATTTTAAGGCTATATGCGCTCTTATTTCTTAATAATGACAACTTTACTAAAATTAAGGGCCCATTTTGCCTATATATAGTAGATATGATAAAAATACCGTTAGAGTAGCATGGTTCAATACATGCTCTGGGACAGCCTTGTTTCACCTGATTACTTGTGGAAAACAGTTTCAAAACCCTTGCAGTGGATGCATTTTTTATTTACCAAAATATAATACAAGGGACAGTTATTACCTGACCTAATTCAGCAAACTTCCATTTGTGTTGGGATGCCTTAAAAATGTCCAGCTTAAGCATTTAAGTGTCCAGTTTAAGATGGGCTGGAATCTAAAAATCTATGAATCCTGAAAATATTGGGCAATCTGAGAAAAACATTTAGAACAGTATTGTTCTGTGGTTCTTTAAATCCCAGGAAAACTTTAAGCTTGACAGCCAAAGTATCACAAACTGAGTCAGCTTGTTACTAGTCTATTAATTTCCATATCAGAATAGCCCCTTCTGCAAAAACTTATATTTCATCTTGTTGTTTTCCATACATAAGTCTGGTGGCTCAGAAAAGAAAAAAAACCACCCCAACAAAAAACCCCCAGTCCTTCTCCCTTTTCCCTGTCCTCTCACCAAGTTTCAGAGATGAGGATGGCTAAGAGGAAGGGAGTGCTGTCGAGACATCTAATGGAGAGGAGTGGAAGAAAAGGGGCAAACACACAGATCTAAGACATGTTAAATTTATTTTGTTTGATTATGCTTGGTAGGCAATTCTGATGAAGTATCAGGAGGTGTAGGAAAGCTCACAGTTCTAGTCAGGTGTGAAAGGAGCGGACAACATATATGCAACGTTTATTCTTGATGAAGAGCTACATGAGCTGAAATGGTTAGCAAAGCTACAGTGGTCAGTGAGAGCAGCTAGTGGAGCAATTAACAGCTAGAACAATGGCAACGCAGCTTGCAGTATGAAATCAGTGACGTCTTGGAGCTGGTCTTGCTACCCAGCAACTCAGGTAACAAAACCAAAAGGATTTGACAGTCCCAAATTGTGAGGGAGCAATGGAAATTAGTCAGCTGGATAGTAGTATCATTACCAAACCAGACAGGAAGACTAAACAATCGTGGTTATACTCTGAGGAAGGAATACTAGAGTATGTATGTAAGCCTATTTCATTTACCAGATAAGATAAAGATCTTATTGATCTTAATCTTTCTCCTTTCAAGTCCAAGTGGGACAAGTGGGGCCGGGTCAAGTCAAGCGTACCAAGTGAAATCAAGTCGGCCAGGTCAAGTGGGTTGGGCTAAGCCGGATTGGGCTGGGTCAAGATAAGACATACTATTACCTTGTATACTCATAAAGTGCAGGTACAATGCTATTGTACTGTCTTCTGATAGCAAGTAAAGCACCAATGTAACCACACAAAATCAGCAACTCATTCCGAAATCTATAAATGGACAAGAATTAATCATGAACAATAACAAGCATTTGCAAAAACATTAAACTCATATTCAAATGATAATTCTAAAACCTAATTTATCCATCCATCTTTTGCGGAGAATATATGTTTGCTGATTATGCTTACTTTCTGTGTGATGTAATTGTTGAAACAGACTCCATCTGCTTTATATTGATCTCAATTATTAAATTTTAAATAGCATGTACAACACAGTTATTAAGCACAATCATGTAAAGTTACAAAAACAATTTCACTCAGACCTTTTAATGCGATAGAACTCTAAATGTACATAAAATTGCCCCACATATTAGTGTGGACTTCAGTTTTGTCAAGGCCACAGGTAAGAATTAAGCTTTTTGCTTAACTCTTTTAGTTCTTTGCAGTTCCTCAGGTGTACACCTGTGCAGGCATCCTGGCCTCGCTTCAACCACCTGTCATAAAGGTGAACCACAGCTATCGAACTATTTTAGAGTTAATTCTGAGAGTGACAGCTCAAATTTCCTTAACACTTTGACATAAAAACCCATCTATGGTTTAGTAGTAGTGGTACTACTGCTCTTTTTCTTCAGGAAACTGAAACCAGAGCTGATCAAAGTGAGATTCTTCAAATAAGACCAACGTTGATTCACCCATTGTAAATGCCCCACAGAGAAAGAAGCAGTAAAAATATCTTTTTTCTTCTTGCTAAACCTTGAAAATTTAGGAAAATTCCACATTCTATTCTCCAGATTGGGAACTAGCCTGCTTGTTCCAATTTTTTTGTACCCCTCTTCTGGTAAACATAAAATGATACTAACAGTGTGCACCTATATTTTTTTAATTCCAAAAGTTTCCTTTAATGAAACTTCCACTTTTATAAGTAAGGAAAATATACTCACTCACTACATTTATGCAACACTAATCGTTCAGTGCGTATGTAACTGAGAAGATCAAGATACGGACAGACTGAATCTAAAGTCCAATCTGAGCCACAAAGTTGTTCTGTTGAAAAATGGAAACAAAAATATCTCAAGAGGCAAGCTATACGAATGACTTATGCTTTAAAAGGTTTCTTCATCCAAGTACCTACCTTTCACATATTGAATGCCAATAGGGAGAGCCTTTTCAGGTTCTGTGCTTAACAGGTAGTACTTTATGGTTTCGAATATATCCCCATCTGCCCGAGTTGTCTCTGCCAATCGCATACATTCTTCTACGTCAGGAAGATTACACTGGAAAACAAAGATTTTGCCAAAGAATTCTTGTAATGTTCAAACAATTCTGTAAAATGCAGAGAAATACTGAAGTTTGCACGTAACAATAAGATCAAACTCCCTCTGAAAGAAGTCATTGTTTGAAGGACATACCTGCATATAATGTGCATCAAGAAAGCCATCTAGACCACAGAACAACACAGGAGGAGAAGGTTCTGTAACTTTAATTTAAGCTGTATCAGTTTCCATTGCTAATGTTTTTGTGAACTTTTTACTACTGCTTAATAGATGTGGAGTCTGAGTTGAACATTAAGGGAGTTAGTGGAGCAGACCCTTCTGCTGCTGAAGAGGAAAGGGGGGGATTTCAGGAGGTTACAGGCATAAGATGCAAAACAATTCAGGATAGTACAGAAAGCTGATCTGCCAAGACATGATTAGGGTGCACTTCAGCGATGAGGAGGTTACAAATCATACTGACAGGTAATTCTGAAGATCATAAACTATTTCAGGAAGTAACCCGTGTCACGGAAAGACTACACACAGTAGAATTAAAGAACTAAAGTTCTTCTTGTGCAATACTGAAAATAAAGTCAAAGGAAGGCTAAAAGAGCAAAAAAGGATATGTAACATATGACTGTTAGTGACAAGCTCATCCTACAGGTTTATTTGGCCTTAAATTTTCTGAGATTAGTAAACAAAGCAATACATAACCTCTTGTTAGCAATCAGGTAAATTCTTTTTCATTGTACCTTTTCATGCAGGTCATTTATTTCTGCTATGCATCCAGGATAAAAAGCACATAGTTTTACTAACTGCAGTTTATTATCAGGAATCATCATAAGAAGATCAGCTGCTAAATCCCTGCACAAACAAAAGATGACATGTAGTTACTCTTGATGGTTTGTAATAGGAGGAAACTCTGTTTTCTTTTTTACATTCCTTTTATAAAGAAGAGTTTACTGCAAAAAAAAAATACTATTTCCAGAGAAAAGCAGAAGCAACCTCAGTCTCCCAAGTCTATTTTGGTGCAATAAATGAGGCTTAATCTAGTAATCTTTTTTGGGAAGTCATATGTTAATTTTCTGTTGCTTTAGTTGGTTGAATTAAACAGCTGTGCAATCCTCAAGCATCAGAACCACCTCAAAGTGAGATGGAAGAATATGTGAGCAGGGATGGGAAGGGATACTAGCACCTATCCAATTTGAAGGAAGGAAAGATGTTAATGTGGCTCTGCGTCACGAAACCATCCTCAAACTTCCAGGCTTCTAGAGCTCCGTGACATCAGCATAAAGCATCTCTCAGTCATCCAGAACGGCTAGTGCTTCTGTGACGTTACAAAAGAGAGATTACACAAGGAAAGAATGTGATACCTATTTTCATCCTTCTGAAAGGAAAATTGTGTTTTAGCAAACTGACATTTCTGTAACTTTCTACCATTTGTTACCCCCTCCTTAACACAACAAGCAACTGGAGGGAATACATGTAAATATTAACACATTATTTTGAAACAATTATTCCATTGAGCTTTTAATAACTGATTATTCTGGTTTTTCTGTGACTATTCATGCAGACATCATTTCTCCTGTGACCCACAAGACTGACTTGCTCCTGTGTAAGGCAAAAACTCCTACTGAGTTCCCCTGGATTTTCAGAATGCGGTCCTTGCCTTAAAAATGTTTGAGTAAGCCACTGTCCAATATTGGCAACTGCTTTCTATCCCACTTTCAAGTATTAATCACAATTAAAAAATTACAACACTTAGTTTAAGCTTATTTTTAGCATTAGTAAAGTCACACGCTATTCAAATCTCTCTTTCTATAAACGAGCAAAATACCTGTATCCAAGTGATGGAAAGCTAAAAGGAAGACATTGAAACAGTAATAAACAAAACTGCTTTGTATTCTTATTTTACAGAGGAAAAATCTAATAGAAAATAATTAAACTACAACAGCAAATCTGAGGGTCAGGTTAGCCGACTTTGTTTAACAACAAAAAAATAGCTTTCCAATGCCTTTTGACAACCTAAAGAAGCTAATGCCAAAAGGTCTTTGGAAAATCTGTATATTATTACCATGCAATAGCCACATTTCCAAGGTACAGAAAGGCTCTTTCAGAATATAGTACATTTCACAAGTTCTTAAACTATTTTCAAGATCAGTTACTCACATGTACTCATCTTCATAGGCAATTTAAAGACTTTTTTAAAGTGATTAGAAATTGCTCAGCCAAAAAACTGAAAGCAAATGTTTATTTAAAAAAATCCAAAGAGGCCCTCATATAATGGCCTACAAATCACATTACCTGGAATGCTTTTTAAGAATCAAGCTGAAAACACTGTCAGTATAAAGACCAAAATCAGGTGGCTGAGTCTGCATATGCAGAATTCAGTATCTCAAGTAAAATACCACTAGCCTTCCGAATAGCAGAAGGTTGCTTTTAACAGTGTTTAGGTGCTAAACACAAATAAAATGGAAATGGTGTTCACACATTTTCCCAAGGCTGTAGATTTGGATAGATGGGGAAGGGCATGAATGTTTAGTTTTGACTTTTTTGTCTGGATTTTATATTTTAGAGCACTTAAAAAAAAAAAACAACCAAAAGCAAAACAAAAAACCCCCAAAAAACCAAAACCAACCAAACCCCAAAAAACATTCCACCAATAACCAATTTCATTACTAACCCATCAAGGTCCTTTCGGTATTCCTTGAGGTCTCTACAATGAAATGTTTCCAACTGATGGATATCCCTAAGCATAACAACCAGTAAAAACAAAAAGGGAGCCCTTCAAAGCTCAGAGGCCCTTGAACTCCAGCCTCCCCATACATGATCTTACACATGCAGTGGACCAAGGGGTACTATGCTGTGCCAGTATCTCCTTATTACAAAATATGAAGAGATTCAGGAATCTCTGGTCTTTTCCTACAGAACAGAAAAATATGCTGTAATGGCTGCGAATCAGAATGCAGGATTGCAGGGTGTAGCTGTACTAGGTGTTCAGTATAGCAATATGAAACCCACTGACAAATCCAGATCTAGACTTGGGCAATATGCAGTACACCAATTTAAAATTTTATCATGTAGACTTCAGTGTACACATGCCATAAGTTTGCAGAAGTTTTATGTATAGACATGTAAATGCCATACTATTGTAAGTACTTGTTACAGCACTGAGATCAGAACAAGCTTTTATTATGGAACTGGAAAAAATATACACTGTTTTTCTTAACTCCACATCCAGTGCTTCCTATCAGAGGCTACATAAAATTCACTCTTCACAAGGAAGGCAGGGAGATCAGAGAAAGAACTTCAGAGACTTTAAAAGCTGCAGATGGAGTTGCCAAAACAATCCCGTTAGAACTGGTGCAATGCAGACATGCTAAATCATTGCAAAACCAAAGCAGCAAGTCATCCATTTCTTATTTTATCTTTTTCTACAATGCTTCATTGTCTAAGGCAGGCTAAATGCTCTGTAGCGAGGAGTTCCACTATGTTTCTCTCAGGCTGCCTCTAGATGCTTAAGCAAATACCAACTGTAGCAGAAAAACTGATGCTTAATTGTAGTACCTGTTTAAGCGCACACATTTTCCATGAAATGTTAATTCCAAAACACCTGTACAGCTGCCAAATATATCTTAGGAAGATTTTCTGCTTTTCATTGGTAGACAAAAAACAGACCAAAACCGTATCCTTCAAAGTAAAACCACTACAAGGAGGAGAAGAAAATTTCGCAGATAGTTTCCCCTATATGCAACAGAGAAATTACCTACTCCTGAAGAATTAAATAGTAATCCTGTTTCATCCTTAAATCTTGTTAGCTGTCTTGTATTCCCAATACCAATATAAAATAATTCCTCAGCCTCTTAGGTTTTTACATTTTTCAAGCAAGTACTTAAAAATCACTTCACAGATCCTACTTAAGCTTCTGTTCCTTTTGACTTTATAATTAAATTCTAGCCTTACTTTGTCTGAAGCAGCCATTTTTACTCAGTACCAACTAGGACTTCCTATGCTACCTATTGCCCAAGTATCTAGGTTTTTTCTCAGTGGGTTTCATACTCTGTTTGACAGTGACTCTTCTCTCATTTACAATGCATACGTAATGTATTTTGAGATTAAAGCAGAACATTTGTATGCCCTGTGCTTCAAAGGTCTAATACAGCAATTCTTATTCAAGCAGCAATTCTTATTCTACCTACCCATGGTGGCTTGGTGTCTATAAAAGTTTCAGAATGAAACACCATTATCATTTCGCTGGGGGGGGGGGGAGAAAAAAAAAAATCTTCTTCGGATTAAGAAATTCTTACCATGTTGTTACTGTCATACATTTTCTTGCTAGTAATTCTAGGGCATAATGTGTTGCTTGAGCTGCACTTTCTCCTAAGACAGTACCCACACTGATTGCCAACTCCAGTTCATTTCCACGAATCAGGTTTGCCATCGCAAGCTTGCTCAATGAAAAAATATCATTAAGGGACACAAGCATTTCTGGGGATTCACCATGTTGAGCATATGACATTCATTTATGAGACTGCTTTTTACAGAAGGACAAAATATGCATTAATTAAAGCAACTTTATATACAATTTGGGTCTCTTGAATGAGTAAATAATTGTGCACCACGTGTTAATCAGTTTTTAAATAACCAAATAGATTTCCTTTAGCAGAATCTTCCTTTATTCAACCAAAGAGATTACACATCATACATAAAAAGCATGATCGCAGTTCCTTCTAGTCTTAAGTAAGGACACTAGCTTTCAGAGTATATATTTCCCCTCTCTTTTGATGAAAGGAGACTCAAAAAAACCAAACCAAACCAAAACAAAAAAACCAACCAGGAAGGACTCTCCTGTTCTCACCCTTTCTGGGCATCTGGAGATGCTCATAGGCATAGCAGCATATTGAACAATAAGACACTACACAACAATTTGAAACATGACTATTTTGAAATATAGGCATTAAGTGATTATTGCTTTCTCTCTGAACAGCTCATTAAGATGGAATTTTACTCATTTTGGGGGATAGAGGAGGAAGAACATGTTGGGTCAGCAACAACAAAATCCAGAGAGAATGAGGAAAAGAAACAAAATTTTGTTTGTAAAACTACAAACAAAATGAAAGTCTAATAAAATGTTTCCTACATGTCAGCCCTATTTTTGTACTGAGGGGGTAAAGTTTTTTTCCTATTTACTTCACCATTTAGACTGCAAATTCTTCAAGGTAGAGATTGCATCTTTTGTAACACAATGAAGTTCCAGTTCTGAATGGGTCTTTTGAGTCACCATAAACAGTAAACGGAAATAAACACCATAAACAGTGTATATGTATATATGTAAGGTACTTCGGTACCTTATATTTTCTAATATAACAAGATACTGTATATATGAAAATACAACTAAATAACAACATACTACTTCCTGTGCATGAGAGAAATCTTGAATTTAATAGAATCAGGGGATTTTTGCTACTAACTTCAATATTGTAAGGATCAAACTCTCTACATAAATATGTACAAAGCAAATACCAAGTATAAGTAATACATTTTAGAATGTGGTACATACATTTTAAAAAACAGTTAACGTGGAGATGTAAAAAGGAAGTCAATGTTGGCCTTTCCATAGTTAAAGAGAGAAAAGGCAAAAAAAAAAGGTTACCTCTATATTTTCAACAGCCAGATGGCAACATGCTGCAAGCACTGCATGGCCATCCTGGAAATACCATTCTGCCAGTTCTTTACTGACCTTGTGCAGGAGCCTGCAAGAACAAAACATGAATTCTGCAAGGTCACTTAAAGGTTGGAGTTCTTTGGCTCTTAATTTATGTACAAGTCACCACATTTGCTTCTGTACCCTAAAATTTCTGTATTTGACTTACAGATAATGACACCACTAGCTTTCAAAATGCAATCCGTTTGAGCTTCATCTAGTACGTATGTTGCTGCATATTCAGGTGGGTCAGAGTCCCCCAAATCTACATCAGTATGGAAATGTCTCTTTAGATTGACAGAAGAAAAATCAAATATTTGAATATTCATTCTGTACCTGTGAAGTCTGCATAAATATCTAATTGCTCAAAAACTGCACATGTAAACGAAGTAACTACACAGCCTCCAAGCTGCTTTTGTTACTACACATATAACTTGATAATGTAATTTAGGTTTTTGAGCACTGTTCTAAAACAAGGAGAGATGCATTGTTTCTTTTATGGGCACACGCAATGAAAATATGGCCATTAGTGTACATTGTCAGAAACTTCACTGATGATAAACAGCAAAGCTTCAGGAGGAGAAGATGCATAAAACATAGGGTCTCACAGATACTTGTTAATGCTACATCTTACTCTACTTACCAAAAGCTCTAAGTTAATATGCTACATATTTAAACATATTTAAGTGCATAGCAATGCACCTTAAATATCAAGCAAATGAAATTATATTTATAATACATACATATGAAAAATCCATTTGGTTCCAGGAGGTGGCACAACGGGGGAATTATTCAGTGTAGCATCAGTTAGTAACTCTATCAACTAAGTACTAGAAGATGTAGTATTTTGTTGTTGAATTCTACATTGCTGATGCCAAATTAAACCACTAAGGTTTATCTCCCTTGGTGACTTTACATTCTGCACTAAAATGAGGCTTTAGATATAAACTAGAACAACTTACTCATTATAATCATCTGTATTGTTTCCACCAGAATTTGAAGATCCACTTGTTGTGGAAAGTGGTGACATCTGTATATTTCCCTCACAAGCTGCCTAGAAGTGAATTAAAAAAAGGATTAATTAATGCACCAATCAAACTGAATATGAAATGTGATTTTTCAACAACAGAAAAATAATCTAAGATCTATAAAAATCCTTCTAAAGCCTAGTTATAACAAAGGAATGTTTAAACCAGTGAACTTATTCATAGCTAAATCTTAGCCTAGTTTTATCCAGCCATACAAGAAATACAACAGAAGCAAGAGACCTCTTCCTATGCATTTGTACAGGGTTTTTCCAGCATTTGAATACTGGAAATGGGCAGTGAGGGCTACAACCTTGATTTTTACACCCCAAGGAGCAAGTGGCTGTGAGTGAAGGATGAACTCCATAGATACGTCTCAGTAGGTATACCAGCAAATCTGGAAAGGTTTATATAGTGGCATAAGCTGAACCTTTTTTGTGTTTGGCAATAAATTATTTCTAACATTAAATGAGAAGAGATCAGTGTGGGTTAAAAGGAAATTCTTTCATGTGCTTTAAGGTATAGCCTGAATAACAACATTAATACTCAGGGCTCAGTTAAAAGGGAAGGAAAGTCCTGGTATTCTATTGCTTAATATTATCTGATTAAACCTTTGAGACAAATACTATTCTATGAATTGTAATAAAAGCAACCCCGGCAATGTCTCTCTTACAAGAAAAATGAAGATCTTTCTAAAGCTTTAAGGTGCTTTAAGGTTCAAACATTATAACTTGTTAAATTTAAGCATCATCTCAAAGTTCCATTCTGTGCACTATTCAGCTACTATTAGAAGAACAACAACATACAGACAGACAATTTCTAAAGGACAAATTCACATGCATTATTAAAGTTCTTATATCTGAGGCAATTGAACGTTCAAGGACAGGTAGGCATAAGAGATTGTACCAGGGGCAAATCGTGACAGTTTATTTAACAAACTATATCAAGTATGCCGAAATTACTCAAAAAGAATAAAGGAATAGTGAGAAAGAGTGAAACAAAGTATCAGTCTCGCATGTTTTGTGCGCCCTTTAACTTGGGTTTACATTAGGAAGCAGAAGGGACATACGTGCTTTTGGTAATCTCTTGTACTGTTTTTTGCATTAATT
This sequence comes from Pygoscelis adeliae, assembly GCF_000699105.1. Lineage (NCBI taxonomy): Eukaryota > Metazoa > Chordata > Aves > Sphenisciformes > Spheniscidae > Pygoscelis > Pygoscelis adeliae. Next base: position 5,234,469 of record NW_008825428.1, read on the forward strand.
TAAAAGTTTGATTTCCTATATCGATTACTACTGCAACTGAGCAGTTTCATCCAAAGATTCTAGGAAGTAGTGTAACCAAGACTCAGTAAAAATGCAAGAGAAATGCTACATGTCTTAGATGTTAAGGGCAATATTGACTGCTGAAAATCAGGTTAATCTGCTACTTCAACCATTCAAAAATGAATACATTAGTTTTCATTATGGGTATTTGATTGCAATTTAGAAGAATCAGGCTTAAAATCTGTAAGCATGAGATACCTTTTTATGATTTCTGCATTAAAACTGGTCAATACAATAGGAAAGTAAAGAGTAGGGTATCATTATTTAGCCATTTTGCAAAAGTAAAGAGCTAGCCTTTTAAATATACTTGTCATCTTCAGAGTTAGAAACGAATAGCTAAATACATCTCCCACACTGTTGTACGTAATAATACCTGTGCAACAAGCAGAGCCTCTTTAAGCTGGCCTCTTGAAGTAAAGAAAGACACTAGTTTCTTCACATCTCCAGTAGCGATACAGTATGGGATGACATCATCATTTTCTTCCTGAATTAACTGATCAGCTCTCCTAATTAAACAAATGGATAAATAAACAAGAAAGATGTACATATATAATTGATCACTAAACTTATCATCTAACACCTATACCATAGAGAAGCCGTATAAAGTTCACTGAAACCCATCTGCCTTTCCAGACTTCAGAAGACTTGCAAACTGTGGATACCGCTCTAAAGAGTTTCCAGTTAAATTTGCAATTTATGCTCAACCCTTTTAACTTGATTCCTGTACACAAAACTGTTGTTGAAATCCTCCACAGTTCCATCCCAAAGCTTTATGAACAAAAAGCAACATCACCAGAATGCTCTAACAAAAGCCAAGTACAACTGATATTAGTATCCTTCCTTCCTACTGGTCTGTGTCCTTTTATGGACAGAAGCTACAATTCAGCATCATATTTTTATTACCTTACCTTTGCATTAACTTCCTCCAATATTTCATCGATACACCAGGTGCAACTGAGAGTGCTTTGTCCCACTAGAAGAAAGCAGCAATACATTTAACCTGATTTTGAGAAATAGCTGTATTTTTAACTAGTTTCATGTTTCTTCCATTAAAAATAAATTTGTCAAGAGGTTAAATAAAGAATGAGCTATGCATTAGACTGCATATGTTAAAAATAATATAATTGGAGCAATATTACTCTTTTCTGGACTTGTGACCCATTTTGTTGCTACCCCATCTTTGCTAGGGTAGCTGGTTTTCAGAAACCTTCATATTTTATTGTTCTTCAATAATGTTCTGATATTTTACCTCTCCAAGTTCTACCATTAGTTCACAATATCGCTGAATTTGTCCTAATCTTAAATGTATTTCCGCAGCTTCTTTAAGCCTCTCCTCTTTGCTTGGTGCACCAATACCACCTCCAAACTTGGACATTTTTACTGTTGTCAGTTCTTGTGCTTTGGACTGAGGGGGGGAAAAAAAAAGTTAAAAAAATTTAAAAAAAAAAGTACAGTTTTCTGTGAGGCAAACAAGTTTTCTTAAGAATGAACTAGTGTCAAACATTACAATGGAATATAAAGGCTATCACTTAAGAAAAAAATCCTTTTGAGAAAAGGCTAATTGGAAGAGATTACAATGAGATTGCAGTGAACTATTTATATTATTAAAGTAACTGTTAGTGTTTTGTTGCACACATACATTTTCCTTTATCTTCCTTTGATCTCTTTTATATATTTTTTTTTATTCTCAACCGTTTTCTCATATGTAATAGCAATTCACCCAGACGTCCATCATAAAAATCTTGATATTTTTGAAATGTCAAAAAAGAATTTCTGAACATAAACCATACAGAGCCGGAAATTGTACTTATTACCATTATAATGATATCCAAATAAAGAAAGAATAAAGACAGTAGGCTCAACCTACTGTGTCCTGATTTGTCATACCCCATTAACCTTATGACCAATAAATAATTTCTATTCCCAACCACTGCAATTTTTATATTAGTTGAAGCGATAGGACTAAATTTCTCCATCTGGCAGAGTTTGAGAAACAGGCTGCAACAGGATCACATTTAACATTTAAAAAAAAAAAAAAAAGGCAAAAAGGATCTTCATTTTACATTTCAAGAATTCTGAGTTTCACTCTCTATCATCAATGCATGTGAGATGGCGTTTGGCTATTTATGGCTTTACAATACCATAGATAGAGGATGGAGAACAAACTGAACATTCTTCACCGAAGTAGACTGCAATGTAGACCAATGGCAGCTGCTGAGTCAAGAATTAATTTCTTCTTCTCAGGCTAACTGGCTGAGAAAACTGGTTTTTGGACACACGCACACGCACACAGAGCTTCATAGTATTAGCCGAGCAGCTGCGATTATTACAGTGAACATCACCAATAAAAAACTTCCATCACTTAAGAGTCATAAGGTATATAGGACACTCTTTAAGAGTCTGTGATTTTGCAAAAGAGACAGCCTACAACAGCAAGCAACAGGTGATACCTGGCAGGTATTTAGCCCTGGGGGTGGCAAGTGAGGAGTTACGCATTTCCTGATCCATACCAACAGGTACCTTTCCTCCATTTCCAATCCAGTCATTACAGTATGGGATTCTTTAGTATCCTTAAGAAGTCCCTGACAGAACCATGTATCCCCATATTCTGCACAAATTTTATGTCTGGTTGCATATTCATATATGCAGCTACTAATAAATTTGTGGCCTAGTGCTTGAATTTCACATTCGCATCTGAGTCACTCTTCAGTGGCATATCTGTATTATCGACAGGTTCTTGTTTTTCCACTCCTTCCTCCAGACAGCTACAGAGCATACTTCTACTGACTCTCCTCCATTTTCAGACATAATTCCTCCGTCCCTGCATCTGAACATAACTACAAACTTCATGTTTATACAACCAAATAATTTGACTTTACTGAATATAAAAGTACAGTATATGTAATAGGGAAGACAAACTTGCTTCTTAGCTCAAGCTGTAGTGATGTTTGCTTTGCAACTTCTTTTCATTATTTTGAAAACTGCTTTTCTAGTTAATAACTGTAACCTAGCGTTTTAACACTAAGTATGCATGAAGTCACGCAGACTTAGCTAGCTGCTATTTTTATCACAGACTACTATTGCACAGAGAACCGATATTGCACAAATATCTTTGGACATGAAATAAATTGTGACCCTTTTGTAAAGCATTAAATGTTATTTTTAAAGAGTGAAATACTACAATGGATTACAACCATTTTCACATACCGTTTATGCTTCACTTACCATTCTAAATCGAATGAGATGTTTCATATGCATAATTCCTTTGCAGTAGTTTTGTGGAAGCAAACTGTCATCCTGTCCTTTTATTACAGCAACTAAATCCCATAAATTTTTGCTGCCTCCTGGAGGCTAGAATTGTTAGGGAAGAAAGAGTTGTATCACAGTATTGTTCAAGAGAAACTTATAAAGACATTGAAAAACATTTGTCAGTCAATTCCACGAAATACAATTTCAGCCCATTTCAGTATTAGAAACTTTACTATGAACACATGAATTAATTCAGGATACTACAACTCCTTCAGTCTTCTTGAAGGCTGTGAAGATACAGCAAAAGCCATGAACATAAGTATTTGGTTATGTGTGGACATAGTTGAGGGCTCACCATGAGAGTTTTCCCTTTTGCTCCCAAAGGAATACAAGCTATCTGGTGGCTACTGCGGGCATAAAACAACATTCAGCTGCTGGGATGCAGGAGCTGCCCCAGTACTTGTTTACAGTTTTCTGTAAAGCAAAGGCACAGGCCAGGTAAAAAACATCTTCAGGGCTTGGCTGCCACCACCTGGTTTACTATCTTAATATTAAATCTTAAAATAGACACATATGGTATAACTGTATACGCACAAAATCTTGCAGGCTATCAAGGTGATTTTTTTTTAAATAAATTTTAAGCATTTTTACTGGTCTAACACTTGAATCAATCCTTCTGTAGAAGTAGGACAATGGTTTAACATTCAATGAGGTCTAGAAAAGAGTGAGTAATTAAAAGCTTAAAAAAAAAAAATCATTAAACCTTTGACCTGAAGGAGCTTTTCTAAGAATAACAGGATTACAAGTTTAGAAGTCCAATTCCTTCTGAGCTGGTAAAAAGTGGAAGATCCTACTACAAAAAAAGACTATTCCTCTTTTTTCAGTCCCTTAAAGCTCTTACTTGACTCCCCATAGTTTAAGCACAACACTATTTTCTGGACTCAAAAAGCACTGAACGCAGCTGATCAAAAAAAGTTTTTGTTCTTGGAAAATTCTAATATTCTTAAAACAGTTTTACTCTCAAATCAACACGGGACATCAAAATGTGTAACTTCTGTAAAACAAGGAATTCCATAAAAATATATTTTTAATAAAACAGGAAATGTCAAGATTTGTAATTGAGGAAGATTGTTTCAGCATTTCTAAATCATACACTTCAATTTATCTAGAAATCAAAACAAGTATTTTTGTCCTTGCCCTACCTCAAGTTCAGCTCCTATGCAGGTAAGCAATTGCACAGAGAGGCTGCAGTGATTTATAGGAAATATTACTGTGCAATGGAGCAAAGGGCAGAGATTGATACTGGGGCATGGGTCATCCAGATCTACAGCTCCTAGAAGGTGATACAGCAGTTTTGGCACAGACACTTGGGCAGTTCAAACCTTATCTGTAATGAGGGTGTCCCTTTGATGGATTAAAGTTAAGAACTCCAATGTAGTTTGATAAAACACATCTTTTCATTTTCTTCAATAGAAAATTCTTGTCAAATCAAACTTTTCCTATCAAAAATTAAATTATCCCACCTATTTCACTTTGTGAAAAATTGGTGTTCACAACTGACAAACAATTCAGTCATGGACATTTTTACATGCAGAACTGTTAAGAGACAGAATTGATTTCTGCATATTTTCTGAGCTCCCTTTAAGAAAGAGAGAAAAAGAAACGGTAAAGAAGAAAGAAACTTCAGTTTTGGAGATTGACTTCAGAAGAGAAAGTCATGCACACTGACAACATCCTTAAGTTTGCAGAATACTTACTGAAAAACATTCTGAAAACCACCTCAGTTTTTTCCCTCGAGGATTTCCTGTCAATTTTTCCACTTCTTGTTTAATATCCCTGGAAACTTTACCACACAGCAAAGGAGGAGCACCAGATTCCACAGCACGATCTAACACACACAAAGATTTATACATGAAAATTAAAAAAAGAAGAAAAAAGAAAAAAAAATAGTAGAGTAACATACAGAAAAATAAAGAAACAGCATATACAATTTACTTACCTGTATTACCGATAATCTCATCCCAACATCTATCTGCTAAGATATTTATTTGTAGAGGGTTTACAAGAGGTGTCAATGACCAGAGTCTCACAGTGGAGTCACGAGAACAAGATGCCATAGTAAATGGACGACTAGGATGACATGTTAATCCTAGTAAAGAGCACATTTAAAAAGGTAGTCAAATAATTAAGTTCATCTAATAACCGGTTTCAATAAATTATTTCATAAATTTTAAAATATTTTAAAATGCATTTCAATAAAAAATTTAAAAATATTACCATATACATCTGCACCATGATCATAAACTGTGTCCAAACATGTTCCATCTCTTGTGTCCCAGGCTCGAATTGTATAGTCCCAGCTGCCGGATATTAGAAGGTAAGGAATTTCAGGATTCCACATCAGTCCCCGTACAGGAGCTGTATGTCCACTAAGAACATTTATACAAGCATCCTGTGTATAATCCCATATTCGAACAGTACTGAAACAGGATAAAAAGACCTATGTTCATCAAATCACCTACTGAAATATGATTATCTCTCTACTTCAGCAATATGCTAAGCTTCAAATTTATCAGAATATTTATTTGCAATATGATTATAGAAGTTGTAATAGGAGAGGTTGAGGCCAATGCCCTTCATGTTTAGGATGGGCTACAAAATACACCAAAGACAGCTCACCAGAGTAAGAAACTATTCCATCTACCGCATAGTCTTTCAAAATCTCACATGCACCATTATCTTACATGTAAGTGAGAGAAAAGAAGTTTGCCCATATTCCTGCATGTGTAATAAATTTGTCTGTTAGGACTCTTAGGGGGGGAAAAAAAGAAAGAAAAACAAAGCAAAACTGTAAGATCTATCTTTCTTATGGCTTTAACAGGCCTCCAACAGACCCAGGAAACTACAGATCTGTTAGTCTAACTTCAGTTCCTGGAAAAATTATGGAGAAGATCATACTGGGTACTATTGAAAGGCATTTAAAGAGTAATGCAATCATCAGGCCCACTCAACATGGGTTCACAAAAGGAAAATCCTGTTAACTAAATTGACATCCTTCTATGATACGGTCACCCACCTAGTGGATGAAGGGAAGGCAGTGGATGTACTTTTTCTGGATTTTAGTAGGGCTTTTGATACTGTCCCTCACAGCATCCTTCTGGACAAGTTCTCCAACTGTGAGATGAGCAGGTGCATGGTGCGCTGTGTGAAGAACTGGCTGAACGGCAGGGCTTAAAGGGTTGTAGTGAATGGGACTACATCCAGCTGACAACCAGTCACCAGCGGTGTTCCTCAGGGTTTAATTCTAGGGCCAGTTCTGTTCAATATATTTATCAATGATCTAAATGCAGGAGTTGAATGTATTACTAGCAATTTGGTGATGATACCAAACTGGGAGGTGCTGTTGACTCTCTTGAGGGACAAGATGCCTTGCAGAGGGATCTAGATAGATTGGAGCATTGGGCAACCATCAGTGGGATAAAATTTAACAAGTCCAGATGCCAGATTCTGCACCTGGGACGGAGTAACGCTGGGCACAAGTATAAATGGGGAGAGGAGTTTCAGCCCTGCAGAAAGGGATCTGGGGGTGCTGGTCGACAGCAGGCTCGATACGAGTCAGCAGTGTGCCCGGGCAGCCAAGAGGGCAAACCGCATCCTGGGGTGCATCAAACGCAGCATAACCAGCTGTGCAGTTCTGGGCCCCACAATTCAAGAAGGATGTGAAGGTCCTTGAATGCGTTCAGAGGAGGACAACAGAGCTGGTGAAAGGGCTGGAAGGAATGTCCTGTGAGGAGCGACTAAGGACTTTGGGTTTGTCTAGCTTGGAGAAAAGGAGGCGACCTGAGGGGTGACCTCATGGCTCTCTACAGCTTCCTGAGAAGAAGAAGTGGAGAGAGAGGTGCTCATCTCTTCTCTCTGGTATCCAGTGATAGGACGCATGGGAATGGTTCAAAGCTGCACCACAGGAGGTTTAGACAGGATGTTAGGAGGCACTGCTTTACCGAGAGGGTGGTCAAGCACTGGAACAGGCTTCCTAGAGAGGTGGTCGATGCCATAAGCCTGGCAGTGTTTAAGAGGCATTTGGACAATGCCATTAATAATTTGCTTTAACTTTTGGTCAGCCCTGGAGTGGTCAGGCAGTTGAGCCAGATGATCGTTGTAGGTCCCTTCAACTGAAATATTCTATTCTATTATCTTCTCTACTTTGAACATGGCATTTGTCACTTGGCAGAAGTGGACACCACACTATCTTAAACTGTGACACTCCCACCAGAATTACACAACTAATGAGGAAGAATTCATACCAGCTTTCTCACTATTTTTTCCTTCCCTTTTAACCAAGTAAGTTTCCAACACTTCCTTTTATTTTCAGTAGTTGCTGGTGCTGGGTACAGCTAATTGAGCAGACTACAGAATTAGGAAGTTAGAAGTTCAGTTTCTTGAAAAGATCATTGTAATTCTGGCTAAATTTTATTACATTATCAAATATGTTACCTAATCTCACTCATGGCAGCGAAGCCACCTATTACAGTTTCTCCAGTGCTGCAAAGGGGCCATTTGATGGGCCTTGCGTCACAAAGTAGAATCCACAAGTTAGAAGGCCATTTTATATATTTACATATATATTGTCCTACAGCAATATATGCTCATGTGTGACTCTTGCATACTGTTCCTATGTACTGTATAAGCCTAGGTGCTAAACAGGTCATCTGAAATAGTTCTGAGTTTGACTATGAACAGGAGTGTTACCAAGTAAATAAACTTGGAAGACTGCTTACTTTCTGTGTTACCTGGGACTAAGTTATTCAACGATCCCCTTCCCTCAAAGTGAAAGCGTGACTGTATTCTGGAAATCCCTCTGTAATCAAGACTTATTACATAGCCATGATTGGTAATAAAATCAGAATATCTCATAATGACACTATGACAGATTTTTGGATTCACTACTTCTTGCTCATGTGAAATGGAGAGGATTTACACGTAAAAAGTTTGTTGTCAAGTTGGTTTTTTTCATGAATCATTACGCTATGAACTAACAGATTTTGCTGCAAGCATAGATATCTAATGAATAATATTGGGGAAAGCAATAGAAGCCAATACTCCAAACTTGTGATCCTTTACAGTAATGTTTTGTATACTCTACAGGGAAGTGGCTTACAGTCATAGAAAATTTCTTTCTCCTGCTTACTACAGACTGATGCACTCTCCCTCAAAAAATGTCATCAAAACCAACAAAACAGACATACCTAGCAACAATTGAAAATCTCCACAGATTCTACTCTATTATACTGTTGAAAGACATGAAATAAGAGCAGGTCTTGCACCCATATCTTTAGACACAGTGTAAGCATGTGGTATCCTCCTTGTATCATTCCTGGGAGCAACAGGTATCAGTCACTGAATCTACCCTTGGGAAAGCATTTGGAAAGTTGCATTCCTACAGCAGTTGTGACAATTTTTGAGAATTATCCTGCTGTCCAAATACTATATTAAGCTAACAGCAAGGCTACAGCCTGAATCTGAACACGGCAGAGATTTAGATTATTACATTATTCACAGAGTTTTTGAAGGTGCAAGCATCAGTACAGCTAAAGACCTTAAGTTTCTCTAATAGTCCTGCTTGAGGTTTTACGTTTTCTAATAGTTCAGAAATACACACCCATCATCAGAGCCACTGCAGAGGATTCCTTCTCTCAGAGGAGACCAGCGTACATGAAACACCTTCGCAGTATGCCCTGTAAAAACTTTCAGTGGCTGATCAGAGCTAGTTGCCAAGTAGTAAACACGAACATTTTTATCCTCACAACCAGTAGCTATCATATCTCTGCAAAATAAAAATAGTAAAATCCTCGGTCACTGGGATCACTGAAAGTACTTTTTTAGTTTAAAAATAAGTATGATGCGTATTTTGCAATTTACTTTAAAAAATAGCTTATTTTTCCTTCTCCTTTGTCTTTTTATGATGTAATTATTGATAACCCAATTAAATATACTAAATCAGAAAAAAAACTAATAAAGATCCATTAGTAGTTACAGGAAATAGTATTTGCACTGCAGTCTGACCAAGCACCCAACAGACAACTATTAATAGACAGAATTACTGTATAATTGTTTTTTGACAAAAAGTTCTCCTGTTGTTATTAGGAATTATCTGCAAAATTAACATATATCACAGTGTATTTAGTTGCCTGCTATATCTTCAGCTTAGCACTCATTAAAAGGAAGCCAATCTAAACACCATTTTCCTGGTATTGAATGTCTGCTTTATTTTTCCCCATTATATATTCAGCCAGAGAAATATTTTTTTTCTCCCATCAATATGAAAGGATCCTCTTTTGAAAGTTAAGTAGTAACACATTAACATGCTGGGCAATGAAATACACTACTAGGAATATAGAGCTGCTACAGACATATCCTACTGTGGAACAGAAACAATTTCAGTGCTCTAATATCACAGTAAATATCACATTCTAAATAACTTTGTGTTATTTTATTGTTAATCAATTTAAATAGTAAACATTATCAATTCTTTGGGTTAATTTTTACTTACTTGTTGTTTTGACTCCAATCACAGCCAAACACTGCAGCTGGATGTTTGTACTTGTGAAGAACCTTGCCATCAATGGTTCGAATAATACTGAAACCAATTACAATGTAATATTATGAGGAAAAAAGCATTCTGAATAGGCTATCCAAAAGTCGAGTTTGATTCTGTGCAAATAAGCCAGATAGCAAAAAAGTATACAGAAAGAATATGAGAAATCCTTATTCCTACAGCCCCTCAACTACAAGGCTAACTACGTATTTCCCAAGAAAACATTTAATTGGACTCCAGAGTCCATGTTCCTTCAGAGGGGCTGTAAAGATGTCCACTGTGGTACCTCCCTCCCTGAAAGGATCCTCACAGCCCAAAATCTAAGTTGTAGCTATGGCTTTAAGGTACAAATAGATCTTTAGGGATTTAAAAAAAAAAGTTGATTGTTTTCTAAAATTCATGCTCTTGTTATGTTTGAGCTGAAATAACATGGGTAGCAAAGGAAAAGAATGAACAAGGATTTTAAAATGTACTGAAACACAATACATGCAAAATTGTTCTCAATGGGCATTTGCAAGTTTTTACAAATAAACTATTATACACCTGTAGTAGTACAACTGCAATTACTTTGTTCTAAAATAGCGATTCCTAGTCCTTGAAAGAACAAACTTTAAAAAATTTAAAAAATGAAGACAGGTAAAGTGGGATAGCTTTTGAAAAGTGTCCTCTGTATCTACAGATAAGAAACCTAGAAGAATATTCTTGGCTAAACAAAAATCAATATTCAGTTTCACTATCGGAGTGTCTTAAACAATATTCCTTTTGCAAAATTTCCTTTATTTTCTTCTTAAAAACATGAAAAATATATCCTAACAAGTACAGGAGATTAATATAATCCAAGTTTTGGCCAGTAAGAACAGTTTTAAAATTAATCACTGATAGTACTGTCAAAGTTTACTGACTTGAGAGGTGCATTTAGCATTTTTTTTTTCTTCCAATAACACTCACCAAAATCCATCACTGCTGCAGGTTGCTATTCTTTTGGAATCTTTATGACTCCAGGCAATGCAGAAGATTCCATTCTTTCCATGCTTCAAAAAATGCAAAATACCTATCAATAAGAAATAATTCACCCCTTTTTCTCTCATCTATTGACTCATCTTTTTTATTTTATTCTCCTATGGGCTTCAAGCCCTTTTCTTCCAGTAAAGTATACTGTACAAAACCACATTATAACAAGTCCCCAATATAGCTGGGATATTTGAGAATCCAAGTCCAAAAAATTGGGACTGAGGAGAGAGACAGTAAAACTGCCATACTCTCCAGGATCCAAGAGACAAAACGGGGTCAAGTTGAAGAATGAGCAACCCATAACTATATGGACCTAAAGCTTGAATAGAGGTTAGATACTTGTTGGAATAATGAAGCTAGTGGGCATGAATAATTGTGGTATGTGAAAACTTAAGGGGAACATGTATCAAGACAAAGTGTTTGAGAAAAGATGTTTAGTAGTACAAATGCAAATCTTCTGAGTGTTAGAACTCAGGAACTCCTGAATGTATGTATATTTGTTTTCTGCCCCTCCCCCCCCGGCCCCCCATCTCTTTCTTAAGGAGCATCCGTTGTCCTCTGATGCAGACGTCACAGTTAATTATGTCTGTATAATCTGAAGATTACAGCTATATACTAAGAATACACAAAATAGTATAGAATACTACAACACAGCATTAAATAGCTCCTTCTGCCAATAACAATTATGCTACTGTTTCAGGACTTGCAAATACCTGCATAGATTTCAGGTAATACAAGGCAAGACTGTAAATAAGGCATACTGTTTAGCATGCTGCAAAATGGAGCTTTTTTTGGTCTAGAGTCCAGGGACTGAAAATTTTTTCTGGGCCTTATGTCTGAAAATACAGAACATCATTTTACATTTTGATACCCAGTTTAAAGTCTATATGTCCATATACATTTACATGTTTAAGAGACAATCAGCTATGTTTTTGCTGTGTATCACTACAGGACCGATTTTAAGATAATGGAGACCATCTAGTGCTTCATCATTCTCATGTCACAAACCCAGTCTGAGGAAGTAAAAATACTTCTGCCTCAGAGATAAACTGGCACCCACATAATTCTTTCTACAGATTTTTATATTATAACACCTTTTAAAAACATAGAACTTTGACCCATCTTTTTTTATTGACACTAGAGGGAATGACTAACATACATTTCATATAGACAAAAAAGATGTAATCTCATCTTACCTCACTGAATCTGGTTATCATTTTGCCTTTTGGGACATCCCAGATGAAGCCACCATTTCTGGATGTTGCTCCTGCTATGCAGTTCAGGTCTCCTTTAGAGAAAGAGATTTGTAAGATCTCACAATAAAGATAAGATCACGATATTGTTTGACTAATATGTTTCTACTTTAAATTCAAGAAATGTAATATAAACAGAAGACATCAATGGCACACAATCAAGAGTTTTTCATCGTTTAAGGCCAGCGTTTGATGCTAAGTCACAAATACCAATTTCAACAAAAGCCTGACCTGCTCTTCTACATTCCTGTTTTGAGGAAAGGACAAAATAGAAGTTGTATTGTTGCAAAAAGTATTCTCAATGCCTGCTGAAAGTCTTGCAAGTTAAGATGACAAGAAAATAATGTCCATGATGCATATGACTCAAACTGGAAGAGAGATACAATCTCAATGTTTCAAGCTTAAAGTTGTAGCAACTACAGCGTTTTCTTTTAAAGTTCCCTAAGTATTAAGACAAATCAGGAAGAATGTGACGGAACATGTAACAGTACTTTGTTTTCCTAATCTTGAGCCACTGCAGCACCTAAGCCCATCAAGAATGTACTTGAATCTGTAACCACACTCTAAAGGGCGGAAAATCTGAATATATGACTCCATTGTGAGAACCTGAAAACTGAATTCAGGCCTAATCCAAAAGTCACCAAATTCTCCTCACCACAGTGACCCTCTATCCCAATATAGCTATACTTTTCCTAAATACCTATATGGCATATTTACATAAAAGTTTTGACTGTTACTTTATACCACACTTCAGGGTCAGAAAAGGCAATCTATGCAGGAGGAGTCTAGAAAGGTACAAATATAAGATGGAAAGAGATTCAGGTAGGATAGGGGAAAAAAAAAAAGAAAAAAGAGAGAGTAATCACTATGTTCAAAGGTCTTCTGAGACCAAATACAAATGGTAGCATGCATTGGATTATGTATTAGGAATGAAGATAAATGATAGTACAAGGTGGAGAGGAACTCTCTAGGAGTAAGGGATGTGAAAGAAGCAGGAAAAGTTCCGTCTGGGATGGACAGGAACTTTTGGACAGGATGCTAGGGAACTGAAGTTGAAGCACATACTTCCAATTAGCTTAAACTTACTTTAAAAGAAAAAAAATCAGAATACAAGGCTTGAAAAGCACCCCCCCAGTGAACAAACTGGTCTCTCAATGTGAGATACTACTACAAACTGAACTTAAATTTCAAAACAAAATAACACAAAAGAAAACACCATATTTCATATTGCCATAGTTTCCATATAGCAAGACAAATTATCTGTGAAGAGGAACAAGGTGCAAGAGACTCTCTGAAATGAAAAAAGTGCAAATTCATTTCACATATGCAAACTACATTAAGCTTCCCATCACAATATTTTTCTCCTGTCAGCTATTATTTCTTAGAGTTTAAAAGCATAGGAGAGAGGTAGTGAGCTGAATTATTTAGACTTTTTAAAAAATGCATCTGCTGTCCAAAGAATTAAAACACAACAAGAAAACCTACCTATCATCAACTATTGACATTAGTAACTATCAGAAATGTACTCCCAGGTTCACCTAAGTGGGTTGCAGAACAGTTTTAAGAAGAAAACTTCCCACTGACTTCAGCGAGTTTGCTAAGAAAAAGTAGATGCTTTGCAGAAAAGGTACTCCCTATTCTAATGAAGTAAAAGCAGAGCTCTTCAGTGATTAGAATCCTACACAAAGAAGGAAGGGAAAGAACTAAACACATGTGTTCCATTTTTTCCAGCACAAAAAAGAATCTGAATTCCTTTAATCAGCTGCTTCCCATGCAAAGAAAGCCTTTTCATCATCTGCATAATGTAATGGCAGAAAGGCTCTGGAGATTTTCCTCCCTCCATTCTGAGTCAGTATGAAATACTAAGATCATTCCTCATAAGGATAAGCCTTAACAAGATCTGAAGCACTGAATTCTACGGGTTTCACAGATAATAGTTCAGTTATGTTTAAACCTTATAAGATACCCTTCTATCTAAAACTAATACTCTTATAATACAAATTGCTGCTAGTCAATGCTAATTCAAAGAACATTTAGACCTAAAGCAAAATATTCTTACCTGGAGCCCAAGAGAGGGAATAAATAACCCCCTCATTACCAGGAGATGTGTAAACCGCTGTTAAAGTATTTATGTCCCAAACTTTTATTGTGCCATCAAATGAAGCTGTAGCAAGAAGATCAGGGTTATCAGGTTTGAATTTGCAATCAAAGATGGTCTCAACATGTCCCTTAAATAAAACAAATATTTAATCCATTTTTATTACATTTGATTTTTTTTCAGAAGTCCAACTCTAGACCAAACTCTAAAATACATTATATTATAACCTGTCAGGTGAATCATGAGTTCCAAAAAACCTGGCTCATCAGCCAAAATTAAAAGGCATAAAATAGCTTGGACTATAACACTCCTCCCTTTCATAGATCATTATTAAAGACAGAAAAATTCTACCCTGAAAAAACAGGGTGATGCAATGCCAGGGATCCGTTAGCATTTTCCATTGGAACTGAGTTGCAAAAAAACAGAATTAAAAAAAATTAAGCTAAAAATCAATGAAGAAAAAATAATTTTTTAAAACAGAAATAATTTTACCATTTAGGTAAAAAGTATCTGACTGAAAAAATAAAGCTTTGTATGTTGATCATGTTCTACAAGTTTTCTAGTATTCCACTGAGTTTTCTATGTTCTATATATAGTCTATGCTCTATTGCAGTTTAAAATTCAATCCATTAGAAATTTCACATCAATTGCTTGTTTTCTAGGACATGCATTTGTAGAATTTAACTTGACACATACATGAGAAACAGATATTATGTAAGAATTTTTTTAAGCCTCCGTTGCTTTACAAGACCAAAATCATTAAAAATGGAAAGAGAACACCAACCAGCAGCCTCTGTTCAAACACATGTGGGAGTACAGCTGAAAATTATTCAAGTTTTTCCAATGAAAAGGGAATGGGGAAAGAGGAAAAGAGAAAAGTCCTCAAGAATAACCAAAATCCCAGTGAAGGGGAGGCTCACCTAATATGTGATAAACCCAGTTTTGAATTTCTGCTTCAAAGAAGATTTAATAATTTGGGTTTTGTCATTTCAAACTGAGTGACCTCACCATCTGAGTTGCATGTATTTTCTCTCTGATTTGACTAGAACTTTTATTCTGGATTATAGAATACGCTCCAGATAATATTTCTTAGAAGGCCACCAAATTAAAATTTCAGCTAAAGAAAACCCCAAGCCCTTAAATCTTTATTTCTGGATGAAAACTGCCAGAATACTTCCAACAGGATTCAGTCTTTTGCAATAAAGAATTACTTTCAACTTCAGAACTGTAATTTTGTTTCCTAGAAATTTAGACTCTTTTTAATGATAGAAACTGTTTTACAGTGCTGCGAAGACTTCATTCTCCGTTTTTTTGCTGTTAGAAGAAAGTGTATAAGCCAAATAAACTGTCATTCCAAAGACAGAGATGAAACATACCAAATCTCTAAGGAAATCCCACTTTTTGGCTCCCATGTCATAAAGCCCCACTCCACCATCCATGAAGCAACAGACAGCATGACCAGGAGGAAGAGAAAATGCTTGGTTTTGGGTTAAAGTTGGAGGAGGAACAGCCTCACTTGTTGAGGATGTATGGTGATTTTTAGTAGGATACCGTGATGAACAAGCTTAACAAAATAAAGCAAAAGATATAAACAGATAAGATTATTTTTTATTTTTTCATTTAATAATTAACAATTATACAGAGTAAAATGCTTTGTATTCCAATGAGATTAAAAACAAAGGAAATGGAGAATTCCTGTATGACGCCTGGCCTACTAAAGAACGACCTCATAAAATGCTTGATCCTTTACACACTTGTCTAGTCCCCTGGCACCAGAGGGTACTTTAATTAAGAACTACAGAGCCGACACAAACTTATAGAGATTGACTAGGATATAACAAGATTCACAAACAAGATTTTCTTAACTTGCAGCCATTACAATGAATAACAATAAAAATTACACTTACACTTTTTCTTTGGAGGAGAACTTAGCACATGCAAACCATGGAAACCAGTTTTCTTCAATTTAAAATTATCTATAGGTGTTGTACGTGAAACGTTCCAAATACGTAACACACCAACCTGAGAATCTGAGGTTTAAAAAAAAAAACATACAAAAACATTTTTTTTTAATTTAGTATTCTCTTTTTACTGTATACAGAGGTATGCAGTTTAAGGACTGATTTAAGTAAAAATACAACAATGAATTAAACTTGGAATCCTAAGAATTTTATAAGCAGGCACTGTCATCTCCATGGTAATATCACTGTTAACAACAATAATTATTAGCATTAGTTATTTAAACTTCAGTAAATAAACTCTAGGGAACCTCTCTCATTATGAGATATTTTCACAGTCTCACTTTCCTTATTCATTAGTTCTTCAACCTGAGCACTAACATCTCTGGTGTAGAAAAGAGGCAGGAAATAGATTCTTTTTTTTTTTATCCTTCTAAAAATAGAGAGCAAAGCGGGGGAGCAAGAAGTGACATCCACTAGTACAATGCATTTTTATTCTGTCCTGGTTTTGGCTGGGATAGAGTTAATTTTCTTCCTAGTAGCTGGTACAGGGCTGTGTTTTGGATTTAGGAGAACAATGTTGATAACACACTGATGTTTTAGTTGTTGCTAAGCAGTGCTTACGCTAGTCAAGGACTTTTCAGCTTCCCATGCTCTACCGACTGAGAAGGCTGGGGGTGCACAAGAAGCTGGGAGGGGGCACAGCCAGGACAGCTGACCCCAACTGGCCAAAGGGACATTCCATACCATGGGACGTCATGCTCAGTACATAAACTGGGGAAAGCTGGCTGGGGGGGCCGCTGCTCGGGGACTGGCTGGGCATTGGTCAGCAGGTGGTCAGCAATTGCATTGTGCATCACTTGCTTTGTATATTTTTTTATTCTTATTGTTATTATTATTACTATTTTATTTTCTTTCAATTATTAAACTGTTCTTATCTCAACCCACGAGTTTTCTCACTTTTACTCTTCTGGTTCTCTCCCCCATCCCACCAGGGGCAGGGAGAGTGAGCAAGCGGCTGTGTGGTGCTCAGCTGCCAGCTGAGGTTAAACCGCAACAATTCCTATTCCCAAAGTAACTCTCATATTTGTTGCTAAAGTGTGCATGAGGAAAATATTATTTAGTATAAAAAATAGTTTAAAGTCACTTGTTTATGTGCCCAACAAATACAAAATAAGTAAAAAGTGCTCAGTGTAGTTTTCTGTTCTTTTCTACAGTTTTATGGTTTGTTTTTTTTTTTTACAATGCACGTACAATGCTTTTATTTGTAGAAATATTAAGAAACAGAAAGGTCAAACTTGACGCATCAATTTTGAAGACTCAGTCCTATATTTATTACCTTTATATAAATCAGAAAATAAAAGGCTTACCGCCAGTTATAAACATTCCAGGTGCACTAGAAACCCAGGCTAAACACTGAACAGATGCCGCTGCACTGGGAAAATTATAAGTTGTGATACAGGACAGAGATTCAGAATCAACTAGTCGAATACCATTATGTAAATTAGCAACAAGAAGGTAGTCAGTTGACAAAGGGTCCCACTCCAGTGCTGTAACTGGATCCTCTTCATCTGTTCCTTCAAGAGACTCTGGTCTTAAGACATGTTTCTGATTTTTAGAACCTTTAAGAGCACAAGAAAACAGATTATTTCAAAATGAAATCAACTATATCCTGCCAATAGTTACAAGGTTTGCAAACATAATTTTTGTCTCTCCCTGAAATTTTTAGTAGCCTGCTCTACTGTCTGCACCAGTGAAATTAATGAAGCTGGCTTTGCAATATTTGACTTAAAGATCCAACTTTCTTTTTAATACAGCAGAAAATAGAAACAGCTGTCAGCTTTATTAACATAATTCTATACTATAGAAAAGTATGTTAAATCATATACATTGTCCTCACAACTTCCATGAGTAAAGGCCTGCAGCACAGCCTAAAATACAAGTTGAGTATAAGTAAATCTGCATACCACAGCAAATACAGGCAAAATAAAAGCAGTATGAACTAGAAAAAAAAATTGTAGCAGTCAAAAAAGTGTTTATGAACAATTGCCTTTAGATTTTTTCTTCTTCAAAAATGTGTGCAATTATGAAGCGTTCATAGATTTTGAAGCCAGAACAGGCTATTAAAATATCTAAGTTGACACCTGCATAACAGAAGACATATTTCATTTGATGATCCATATTATTGAGAACCACAATTTTTAACATCATGTTTATTTCCCACTTTTTGTTTTTATGGAGAGCTGGCTCTTTGTTCATTTGAACTGTACACTATCTTAAAAAATTATTAACAACATAGATCTGTATTTCTGAAATTGTGATCTTGTAATAAAAAAACCAAACTAATTTTGTACCCCTTTTCTAGAAATAATGAATTGATATCTTTCATTATTCGGTTTTTATTCTAATTTTCAATTTTGATAATGAAGAATACAATTAATTTGTCATATTATGATAAATGCCAAGACCTACCTATATTCCTTAATGATTGATGTAGAACAAAGCCTATTCCGATACATACTAAAAAAAAAAATGCTGAAAAGTTTTTGTCCACTAGGGAACATTCTGAATATTAAAATAACTCTCATTATGATTTTCTAGGGAAAATGTTACTAGTGCGCATTATATCTAGGGTAACTTTCTAATCAATTACCAGAAATGGCGGAAATAATTTAAGACTGCACAACAACTAATAGCATAAACTGATTTCTCCATTCCATTTACGTTTGTATATAAGACAACTGCAAAGGTGCAGTTGTCTCTTTTGAAGCATCAGGAATAACATCACAAATATCATCAGGTAATTGCTTTAGATTTGCCAAAAACTTTGGGATTCCCACCTTCTTTAACAACATTTCAGTCCAGAATTTTTGTTGAATGAAAATCAACATTCAAATGAAAACCAAGAACTGACAACAAAGCAGAATTGTCATTTTTCAGTTAGCTTTACAAGAACTAAAGGAAAAAAGTCCTCGAGTGATCAAAGCCAGTCATGTTCAAACACTTCAGTCCCAAGAAAGCACAATCAACTGGTGGGGGAATATGAATATCTAGGAGCTATTCAGTTTTACCTGTGCTTCACAAAAGAGTCTGGAAGCAAAGCTCATGGAAACCCTAACTGTTAAATTTTATTTTCCATTAAAAGAAGACATAGCACTGTGAATCATGTAACTGAGTCACAGGTCATTTAAGTAAGCTGTGCTTATTTTGGGAACAAATGAAAGGTAAACTAGTACAGAACATTTGGCTCTACGTGACTGCACTGTATTTCTTTAAAAATAGGGTACTAATCTTAAATCCTTGCATATTTTTTCTTCACACTAATTGTTCTGCTACATTAATGGATAGTCTGGAGTTAATTAAAAGAAAGTAGAGCCAGGAGAGAAAAACCTAGGTAGGTAACAATAATGAAAAAAAAGTTGTGTAGTCTGCTAATTATGCAGCAGTGACTCACACTTAAATAGAAAGACTAGAGCCTTCAAAAGTCAATCACACTGAACTTTCAAGCAATTAACAAACTTGTGGACGTTCAGGTTCTCAAGATAGTGTTTTGTAGGATATCCTACAAAAGGACTGAAACCTTTAAAAGTAAGGAATAGGATTTTTTTTTTTTTTAAATTGATTTCACTTGTGACAAACTAAGTTCTGGTTCAATAACAAGCCCTCATTCTGACATGAGGTAGATGAGGGCTGAACTTTGATCTCAAAGCAAAAAATTAGCTTTCTATTCCTTACTGAGAAGTACCAATTCTTTGTGTCCCTTCCCCCACCCCCCTTTTTTTTTTTTAAATAGAGGGCCTATATTCATCCTACTGATACCACTTTCTTCTATGTATTGTTATTTTTTAAATGCTACCAATTACAAAAGTCAGATGAATTTTGACTATAAATTGCAAAATAGAAACCTGAAGTTGATAAAATAGGTAACTTGGATAACCCTACATTGTCAATTGTATCTGAATGTTAGGACACATATTAAAGTAATTTACGAAAGTGTAACCACAATAATGGTACTTACATTTTATTATAGTGATACAATCTACTTTTCAATATTGACTAATTTTGAAACATATTTTAATGAATTTATCTGTTCACCAAAATTTGCGATCTATCCTTAAATACATCTATGTTTTTATCTAAACAAATTCTTCATCCTTTTCCAAAAGTGTAAAGAAAGCAAGTTAAAAGAAAACTAATACTGGTCTGCATTCTTTCAAAGTCATTATGATTGCTCCGATGTCATTGTCTTAATTATAAGAATATAATCCTTTGAATTAAAATATTCAAGTTTCTTATTGCATGCAAGTCTGGGCTTTGAATGGCAGCTCTATGGTATTTCAATTAGTGGTTGTTATTCTTGAATGCATCTGAATTTGTTGTACTAATTTATCCCACATAGTAAAATTTGCTACGCAGTTCTGACAATTAATTTGTAAGTAGACCTCTGCATATCAGTGACTTGTTACATAAAATCAGATAAAAATCCTATTTGACTAAAGTTTTTTACACCCATTTCATTAAAAGAAGTGTTCAGCTTTAAAAAACTTAGTATGATCCAACAGAAAGTGCACTACTTTTCTTGAATAATTTTGAGAAAGTGAAATTCTAAACAGTTTAAAAACAAAAACCTGAAAAGTTCATTTTTAAAAGCCAAAGTGCAACATTTTCTTTTCAATTTTAAAGAATTTATTAAGGAAAAGTAAACTGCACTACTTAAATCCAGGATTTTCAGTGAAAGAGTTCTGACAAAAATTTTCACCCAACTGTGTATAAACTTTCAACTTATTTCTCTGTTGGAAACCAAGAATCTTATATATGCTAAGAACAAATTTTATGGTAAATTTTTTTTTATTTTAAAATTATCTTAATGAATATGTATAATATGTATAATACTACAATAATAATGAAAACTATCCTAAACACAAAAACAGGCAAAATTTCTGTGATAACCTAATCTCAATTTCAAGCTGATGCAAGTAGGTTTTTCCCCAGCAGTAATGGATAATTTTCAATAAACAAATTTTCATAGCAACTCGAATTGTGGTACATACAAAACTGCCACTGCTGCTAGCTTTTTTAGCCAATATTATATTTGCATTTGCAGAACATGATTTTGACATTTTAAACCCTTTTCCTTTATTTTTATTTTCATATTAAAATCATTCTAGACAAACTTCATAAAAAGTCTCAGTTCAATACATATTTAGAGGTTATCATATTAAAATAGATTTTCTTTTCCCCAATGCCAATACTAATTCAGTCAGCACTACTGAAACAAGGGAATCTATCCCTTGAAACAAGGGAATCTATCACTCATCCTGAGTGACAATTTAGTAGAGCGAACGGAAGGAGAATAAATTTTGCATGGCTGTTGGAACATAATACTATGTAAAATTAAGGCATTATTTAAAGAACAATTTTTCTCACAAAGTTGAAAATCAGTTTTTACTGGAGGAAAAAGAAGTAGCCAGAAAAAAAAATTTAAATAGTCCACGTAATTCAGATAGCTGTTTTTGTAGAAAACTATTTAGGAAAGAGACCTAAATTTTAGCTTCAAAGGAGCTTATCAACAAGACACCTTCATTAGCAGAGTACTGGACTATTTATAAAGTATGCACAAATGTGCTTGGCAGTTTTCAGACATAAAGAGATAAATATTTTCCCATATAGTCTTTGATATAACAGAATCACGAAGATAATATGAAGCATGACGTGAACTTCTACCTACAAAAATGTAGCTGACTCTAGAATATGAAGCAGAGGACTCTAGAACAAATGCAAGCAAAGTAAGAGACTAAGTGAAAGATTCAAGTCAGTCCATTCAGAAGAACAAACTTGCTGGGAAGTTCAGTAGAAGATCATGGCTGTTATCGTTCCCTAAAAAAACAGTATATTGTACGTCAAAAATTGCAATGTTACCTTGGTCACAAAAGGGAGAAAATGCTCTGCACTCTATCTAAGAAAACATATTTTTGTGGTATGGACGGAGTAGGAATACTATGAACTAAGAACAAGTTTTATACATGTACATACACTATAAAACCTCAATGAAAAAAGTGCAGAATTACACACATATATAGAGACAAAAATAAGAGATACATATATATAAAAATAAATATTTTACCATATCAGTTTTTACCTGGCTGAAAAATAGATAGGCTTCCATCAGTATGTCCAAATACTACTTTTCCTTTTTTCTTTGGATGCCATCTAAACAGACTGATATCTGACAAGAAACTATGTGCTTCTCTATGTACAGTTACCCCGCTGTCAGGTCCTGAGATAGTCCAAACATACAACGGACCTCTGTGGGACACAAATGCAACTGCATCACCTGCATTCCAGCACCAGCTAAGTGACGCAGGAATTCCTGAAACATAGAAGTAAACCTTATAAGAACCAGGATATGGAATTCAGTGTATTACTGCTTGACCCAGTATCAGCAATTGTCTTGAAAAGCTGTAGAAATAATTATTCTACATAAAAATTATTAGACCAAAATTTAGACAACTCTGTGAACATCTTATGGTGTAAAAGTAAACTACACACATCCATAGGCAGGAAGTAAAATTATTTCCCAAATTATTTTAATACTACCTTGATGGGCTATATTTTATGATACCTATACTCCATTAGTGCCAATCACACATATGAAAGAGGATAAGCCTGATCCTGTAAACAATACTTTCATTCATTCACAATTCCATTCACCATTATGTTTTACTGTAAGCTATTTGCGACTAAGCTGGTAAAATATTGAAAACATTAAAATATCTATTTTTGCAAAACACAATTAAATTTAATTTAGAGATAACAGAGGCAGATATGTGTGACAAAATTGGAAAGCTAGCTCTGTAATCAAAGGGAACTCTTGATAGCTTCCTTCTGGATTTACGACAGTTTTCATTTAGTTGCCTAACACCTACCTGTAGGCGTTCCAGCTTAAGGATTTTGACCTTAACATCTGCAACTCTCATTATCCTCATAATTTAATAATGTGTGTCTGAAGGAATAAATGACGGTAAGACAAACCCCTCAAGCTGAAAATTCAAAACTGTTTGTATTTAGACACTTTAATATGGCAGTGTCAAAGAGAGTAAAAGCAGCGTTACTAGGAGGTTTAAATATATTATCCTAAAAGTAAATTAGCTTTTAAAAAGTTTAAAATAATAACGACACTTCTTTCACACGTTGTCATTGGCTGAAGTAGTTTTTTAAACAAGCACTGTATTGAAAAATAAGTATCAGATTTTATATTAACACATAACCTGATACAAAATTCCTTTTAGAATAGATTAAATCGGTGTGTTTTTTTCCTATTTATTCCTTTTGCAGGATATGCAAGATGTACAAGATTTTCAGAGGTATCCTAAATGCCCTGGAAAGAACAGAGTAGGGGGTCCCAAAACGTCTTAGAAGATCCTGAGATACTGACTGTTCTTGGGTTGCACCTATTTTCCAAGAATGCAAGTGTAGGAGTCAAGGACACCTGACAGAGATTGACTGTAAGAACAGAAATACAAGTACTAGTTTTGACCAGAGGAAAGGAATCTGAACTGGGCAGGGAAACGTGACATCACAGAGTTTTAACCCCCTAGACTTCTATGACAACCTCCAAATCAGCAGTTTCAAGTCCTGAGAGAAGATGCAGGTAGACAAGCATTAAGGTATTTAAACAAAAACTGTTTTTCAAATTCACTGACAATTTATACTCTAATCTATTGAAGGCTACGTTTTATTTGCTTTCGCTTCCATAAAGTTACCATGAAAACACGCAAGGTTTAAAACTTAATTATTTATCCTTTTATACAATGATGGAAAAAAATGGGTTTTTTTTCCCCTGTTCAACAAGAAATCAGTGACAAAGTTAATTCCTGAATTGGTCAAGTACTTGACCAATTGAACAATACAAGAAAAAAGAATAACCTCTTTCTTTACCAATTACTAGATGGTTCAGAGCAATTTACTCAAACGCACTATCATTTTTTTCTAAAATGAACTGCAAAAACTCTGACAAGAATATCACGTTATGCAGTTGTTAAACCTCTGGCCTACCAACTGCTTAGAATTTACCCTGTATCAACTATTTCTGATACCTGTGGATGAAAAAGCTGTATGGATCAAATAGATCTCCATGTTTGAAATACCTTTTGTATTGTCCAGCTTGGCCACAACTTTCTGTTCAGTCACATTCCAAATAATCACTAAGCTATCTGCACTAGCACTTGCAAACACGTCAGGATTGTGGGGACACCAAGATATGGCTGTGATTGTCTTCTTATGCTCAGACATAATTGCCCGGAGCTTGAATTCATTGTATCGATGATCCAGCTAAACAAAAAGTAAAATTAATTTTAGAAATACATATTTCATAAACTCACTTTAAGTACTGTTGGGTTGGAGAATAGTTCATATAACAGTATTAGACTTACAGATGAATTTATAGTGGATTTAACAATTGTTAGTACCTGACATCTCAATAAATTAAATTCTCATGCATTTGACTTGGACAGAAAAGTTGTCAAATATTCAATTAGCCCAACCAGTTTTAACATAGTCTATCTTCTTTTCACTTATAAACTACTATATTCCATTAATAACTGCACTCAAACACAATCCTAAGATGCTTTATTTACAGGCACGACGGTAACATGGTAATTTAGTAATCTGCAAGGGGTTAAATGGGATAGAATATGAAATGAGTTTGAAATCATTCTCATTTCTTAAATCACCTAGGACAGTTTAAAAAAAAAAAATCAAATGCCCAAACCTGACACAGTTAATTTTATTTTAATCCTTATTAGCAGTATAACTCATGAAGTTAAAATAAGCGTATCCTTTATTTCCTGACATATTTCTCAGCCTGAAAATTCCACGTCACAGCATTTCTATTTTTTTGTTACATGTTGATGTATAGTAACTTGAACTTCAGAAGACCACGGTGCTGAGCAGTTCAGAAATGAAGAAAGTAATAACTTTTTCCAAACCAAAGAAAGGTGGACCACTGAATCCACAACTTTGCACAGTGGATTAAACCACTTCAAAAGACTACTGTTACACTACAGCTTCAAATGAAACCATAGAATTGCTTCATTTCTCTCTCAGAACCCACTCTTCTATCATTGCACTTCATTCATCAAAAGTGTTTGCTGGATTGAGAGCCTGTCTTTTAAGAATAATTCTTGACACATACAACTTCAAATCTAAAGTTTACATCTATCTTTTGCACTAGCTGTAACAAGGAGAAAAAATAATTTGGAAGGGGTATCTTGAATGGAAGATGGAGCTTTACGCAGACGTCATCTCAGCAGCAATCATACTTCCAAAAGCATTGTAGAAACATTTATTGAAAAGGTTCGAAGTGAGATAGACAATGTAAAAATGTAACTAGCCTGTTAAATAAAAATAAGCTTACCTGATAAATATAAATAGCAAGGGTAGCACAGTAGGCAAATCTGTCCCCACTAGCAGCACATACATCCTTGTTCCATGGCTGACATCCAGCAGCTAAAAGTCCCACTTGTTTAACTTGAGACATTTTTGCCTTTAAAACAGAAATTCATTACACTACAACAAGACAACAGAATGTTAAAGAACAGAATAATACATTTTTGTTCCCATAAATAACATATGTATATGTACCTTAAAAATATAGCTAGCCTTTATGTTTTAACAGCAACATCTTGTGTTTATGACGTACAAATGAATGTATCTGAAATAAAGCCAAGCAGGTGTTCACAGGCTCTAGTGCTACACAAGAAAGGGATTTTAATGCCATTCACAGGAATCCATTTGGGAGGAAAAAAAGGGGGGACAGCACATGAAAACTTGAATAGTTCTTGATTTGTACTAGCCAAAGCTGTCCATCACTTTCATTTTCTTCTGCAGTCTGGTTCAACACTTCATATATTACAGTGTAATGCTCTCTCTGCTCTCTTCTTCCCTTCATCCCCCCCAAAGACAGCTGGACAAAATAAACCATATGCTAATACTTTAAGTTAAGCAACATGTCTAAAAAGGACTTAAAATCATTTGCATAGAACAACTATGCATTACTTATTCTCATCATCCTTTTTCGAGAAGCTTTCTAAATTTTCTTCATAATTACTGTTTAACAAAAAAGTTGAAGTAAACTGTGGAAAATAAAAAGCAAAGCTTAGTGTAACATTATTGCATTATTGTATAGCAAACTATGCCTTCACTGTCCAAAACAAGTCTCAAACTACCAGCTCTGCTCAGAATGAGGCAACAACTTACTTCAACACAAAAACACAAGAAATGCTTCGCTGGACCAGACCAATTATCCACCTAGCCCGTATTTGATTCACGATAATGTCAAAATGTTACTTAGAATACAGGAGCCTGGCCATTTTTCTATGATCCATTTACATACTCTACTACAACTAAGAATGCACACATTTGCAAAGGTATTGTTAAAACTTAACTCCTGGGTGGGTTGTACAAGATGACCTCCAGAGGTCCCTTCCAACCTCAACTGTTCTGTGATTTAAGAAAATGTTCAAAATGAGCCTTGTTGCATTTATTTACAGCAGACAAGTAGGGAAGGCCATCAGTTTTTACAGAATCTCTGAATTCACTTAGAAACCAGTATTCATGTGATACAAATGTCCCAGGTTCAAGCCAACTGTCAACTGATGAAATGCCTGCTCCATGAACCTGCAGAAGCAATTGTGGCTTTACCACCACTACAGAAGGCTCTAGTGGCCAAACAACTGCAACTGAGGTTAACAAGGATGACTAGGTGGATCACAGCCTGCAACAGTGTGGTGATCCAAACAGCAAAACATGGTCCAAATAGCTGCAAAAAGGATTCACCACTTCTGCACACAAGTTCAATCAATCCAAACAAGGTTCCATGAGCATGACTGAAAGTACTACCCATACACAGGATATTTAGATAACCCATAGCTGAAACCTCTTCGTACATAAGGCCTTTGACACCGTCTCCCACAGCATTCTCCTGGAGAAGCTGGCGGCTCACGGCTTAGACAGGTGTACTCTGCGCTGGGTCAAAAACTGGCTGGACGGCCGGGCCCAGAGAGTTGTGGTGAACGGAGTTCAATCCAGTTGGCGGCCGGTCACGAGCGGGGTTCCCCAGGGCTCAGTATTGGGGCCAGTTCTGTTCAATATCTTTATCAATGATCTGGACGAAGGGATCGAGTGCACCCTCAGTAAGTTTGCAGACGACACCAAGTTGGGCGGCAGTGTTGATCTGCTCGAGGGTAGGAAGGCTCTGCAGAGGGACCTGGACAGGCTGGATCGATGGGCCGAGGCCAACTG
>NW_008825428.1:5262702-5276272 GCF_000699105.1 Pygoscelis adeliae
GTTTAGTGGGCATGGTGGTGTTGGGTTGACGGTTGGACTCGATGATCTTGGAGGTCTCTTCCAACCTTAATGATTCTATGATTCTATGACTTCAGCTGGGCTAGCAGCAGAATCCTAACACAGGAAAACAACTGTACTTGCATCAGTGAGAGCTCCTGCAGAAAAGAATCTTCTTGTGCAGATTGGTGAAGAACAATTCTGCTGAGTTTCACCATACCACTGAGTGCTTCAGCATGGGCTAAGGTAAGGTCCAGACATAAAAATTTACACCTCCAACTATGTTATAGAATGTCTCGTTTAAGGACATGTTTATACTGTGGATAGATTAATGGACTGAGGGACATTATGTGTAAGAAAATTATATGGAGTATGGAGGATGGGATCTTTAGGTCAAAGAGCTGAGACTGTAATCTTTAAAGGTAAGGAGAGTTATATTCAGTTTACCAAGCGTTAGGTACATTTTCAAGCCCCACAAAGGAAAGGGAATTAAAAAGGAAAAAAGGAGACTTCAAACGCAATCAAGTATTTTGAGGGAGCAACTTGTTGATTAAGTGCAAGGGTTGGTTATGCAATGCATTGCTGTGTAACAGTTTTAGGAGAGATATGTTGTCTGCAGATCACTTTCCACCTACTTGATATCAACTGTATGGAGGGGGAAATATTTATCTGACATTAGTGTGAAGGTGCATTTAGAAAAAGCTTTGTACAAGTATGGCAATAGTGACCGATAGGTTTCCTTGGGTACTACAGGTCACTATTGACAAAAAGCATATTATATAAATATTAACAAAATTTCATTTTACTGCATATATACAAGGGATGAAAATGAAATCAAATGATCATTTTATCTTCCATTTTTCTTATCTGCTTGGGGTATCTACTTAGCAGATAAATATTAATGAATAAATATACGAAGCATCTTCCATGAGGTTCTAAGTCTCTCTCACTTTGGAAAGAATGAAAGAAAAAAAAATTAAGAAAGACTTATTTTGGGTGCTTCTTAGCAGAAGATCAGGAACAGATTGAACCTTTGGGACTGACCATCTCAAAGATATCAGTGAGTGTAGTTATAGAGCTTAAAGGGTCTGACTGAGTTCTAAATGCCTAAAGAAAATTAAACACCCATGTCTAACCTCTGAAAATTTTGGTAAAAGAGACTGTAAAACAATAGAACAGAAATATACAGAAAAACGTTACAAGATACAGCTCTGCTGCAGACTAGTGCTTTGGCTATTAGACTTCCTTTCTGTCTCTGCCAACAATTCTTTTGACTTCTGCAGCAAATAAATTATAGATTCTAGAGAGAACAGTTCTATAAATCGCATCACCTTGCAGTTCATTTGGAATCCATCTCATGTTATAAATGACATGAGTCCCACAGAAAGAAATGTATTTTATTATCTAAAGAATCATCATCATCATCACTACCCCAAAGTGACAAAAAATAGACTCCAAATTTCTGATTTTGCCATTTAGTGGTTTTTTTACTGTTTAGTAAAATTACAAATTCCAGAGATCCCTTCTGTGCAATTGGATATCAATCACATATATTCAGAAATATTTGGATTTGGGGCATTCAGAACTGCACCACAGACTTTTTCCAGTCACAATGAAAAAATAACTGGCACCATTAACCATTTTTTCTGAAATTAAAGTCATCCAGTTGATTACATAACAATTTACTGAAATGCAGAATAATACTGGGAAACAGAACTCTTGGTTTCCGCTCTTGATTCCAGGGAAAATGATGGTTAAAACACTAGGTATGTCAGCAAACAGATAAGGAACATTAAAAAAGGCACGGTGAAGTAGAAGAGAATTAGATGTACAATACTGGATTATCATAGGTTTAGTTTGTAGGTTTACCGCATCTAAGATGGATTAAAAGTTAACAACTCTTTAGACACTAAGAGCGCACAAATATTTATTTCATAGTTATAACAGATTTGTCTCATTTTGTACAGATCCTCTTTTTTACCTTCTCATATGGGAGCTAAGAGGTTCCTGATTTGATGAAGTTTAATCTGTAAGAAAATATTATCTTAAATCTTGTTTAATTTGCGGTTTGATTACAAGTAAAATTGATTGTAAAGTTAAGATCTCTTACAGATGCTAAAACAGAATTCCACAAATGTTTCTTTCAGAGTAATAACAGATTTGTCTTGTAGGATTCTGCAGTAATCTGTATAAAAAAAAAAATTCCTGTTAATATATTCAGTAGACCTTCCTTTTTGCCTTGATACGAGAGAGGGAAGTTATTCCTGACTACATGAAATCTAGTCTATAGGAAAATACTATTCTAAGTGGCTGAGAATAAGGAGGATTCCATGCCTAAGTGCTGCAATCTACAACAAAAAGAAAAAGGTCCTCTACACTGGATTTACAATTACCATGATCACACAAAACAGATTAGCACTCTGGGTTTGGAGATAGTTCCACTACTAATGCTACTATTTCCATGTTTTCCATGCAGCTGATTAACAATGAAGAAGCTTTTATGCATTTTTTTCATGTCATCAGGACACCTGCATAGTTTAGGGTATTGCAACGGTTTCCAAACGCATACGTCACTTGATTAGAATTCAGGCTAGATTAATCATGACCAAAAATCATTGTCATCAAATGGTTCTAAAATTATTTCAGCCTAGTTCTAAATATATGTCTGTAAGCATTACTGGATATGTCATATTAAGTACTGTATTTGAAATAGAAGAACACATTTGTCTTCTCTTTGTTCTACATTTACATTCAAGACAAAAGGTAACTTTAATATGTTTTTTGAAGAAATCCACCAATAGAAGCCTCATTCACAAGTTTTAAATTAAACCATTTTTTTGATAATGTACTATTTTTCTTGAAGTCTGATATTCAAATGAAAATGTCTCCTAAATCAGATCAACATTTAGATGAAAAATGCTGCTTTGTGATATATCATTATTTCACTGAGTTAATAATTCATGCTTAAGCAGCATCATTAAACTTTGATTCTTCATATAGATTTTTCCTACTTAAGTATATGTAAAAAAATTACGTATGTAAAATATTCTGAAGTGTATTATAGAAAGGAATTTGCACTTTATTTACTAATATTTGCTGTATTAAACTTGTTAATATTTCCTGCTCCTTGTAATGAGTTATATACTGTTTTACAAAAAATTAAGAAGCACTTGCTTTGAAATTCAGTACAATAGTATCTAGAAGAAGAAATTACAATTGTGTGGCATACTGACTGTTATTCTCTTGTAAGTACCATGCATCAAAGCAGTTTCCTGAAGATCTTTTCAGACATTATAGATTTATGTTGAACATACTTCTAGTACAAGGGAAAAAGCAGCATTCATCAGAACAGGCTGAGTAAAATGACAGAAAACTAGAAATGCAATATAACTGAATAAAGAGATATATATGTATGATTTCACACATGTTGCATTTTTATACAATGGAGATTTTTCATACTTTGTTTAAAAAAGCATTTCATTTCAAAATAAGGGATGTAGAAGTAATTATATTGGACTTTTAAGTATACACAGAAAAAAACTGTGTATGTAGAAAATGTATACCACAGTGGGAAGCTATCAAAGGATGGCCACAGTTTCCAAGGAGATGAAGGGAAGAGGGAGGACAACAAAAACCTTCTTTTCAATTGGAATGAACAGCAACATTCTAAGTTGTTCCTTGTTGCTAAATATAGAAAAAAACACATTAAACTGAAATTATCTGTACCATAGAGTTAGTATTATTTAAAAATAACAACTGAATGGACTAGATACGTAGACATGGGTATATATCAACAACAAAGATAAATGCCTAATAATCCCTACCTTAGCAAAGGTATCATTTTTTGTAAACCACTTAAGAATTTCCATGTTTATTCCAATACCTTGCTGCTTCCAAAAATGCAAAATCTTGCTCTGGTTGTAGAATGAAATCATTTTACTTGACAGATGAAGGAACTAAACCTTGATGTTCACAGAATAATGCAGTTACTAAAGGATGCAGGAAAAAAGACTGAGCATTGTGTCACACCACACACACAAAACGGCAGTGTCAGTAGCCTGGCAACTGCAGCTCTTTAACAGGCACCATTTTAATTTTAACCTAACTCCTTTTTCTCTGCTTCAGCTACTCAGTGTATTTCATTGCTTGTTGTACTTTCCAATTGTACTACAACAACATTTACAGAATAATAACAGCTCTTTAATTCCATCACTTAGCACCCTTTAATTATCGAGAGATGTGCATGCATGTTATAAGTATTCATAAATCTATAACCATCAAGCACAAGCAATAACCTATGCTTATATTGCTAGCAATTGTGGTCTATATGGTGTATGACCTGTCCAAATGAGGACATATGCAATATGGCATGCACACAAAAGTGAATATACAGTATCCTTATATTAAACAATATGCTTCTGTACATACAAACTCCTAGTTTCTGAACAGCTATGTGTAGTAAAGTGTTAGTGTCCTCTGCTTCTGTTCATTCTATTGTCACTATCTTCCAATTAAGTTTGTATGTTTTCTTATGTGGAAAGCTTGCTGTACTCCTGTATGTTTGACATATAAAATTGTTATATCTCATCCAGACTACTGTCCCCAGGTACCAGTATTTTTGTCAATATGTCAGTGACAACGTAATAATTAAAGGTCTTCTTTAGTGATATAAAAGTAACGTCTCCTTAAAGACACTGGGCATATTTACCCATGTTTGTGGGAAAATCCATTGGAGATGAAAATGTGACCTGTGAACCACAGAGTTTCAAATTCATTACCCTATCCAATGGGACCAGTCTGAAACACCAGATAATGGACAAAGAATTTATCTAGTTAAAAACATGAAGATCTTCAAACCTACCAAGAAATGTCTGCATGTCTGCAAGACACAGCGGAAACCAACTTCTTCCTGAGTGTGCCTGCCTCAATAGCACAGAGTCTCATGTAAGAACATAAGCATAATTAGTATTAGCCCTCTTCCAATGGGGCTAGAAAACACCAAGCACATTATAGCCATGTTAAGAAATTAAGTTCTGATTATTATGTCCAGACCCATGAAATAAAGGATAATTGGAAATATTCTGGTACATATGCAACTTAAAAGCCAATAGAAAAATTAAATTTACTAAGACTAAACAGAGCAATGGAATTTCCAAAAACTTGAATGTTCCTGGAAGGAGCATTTAAGAAGCTAGTATGTTTTCTAAATTCTATTCTATGCTATCTATCCATTACACTAAAATGTATTTATATCTATTACTTCATGAATCTGGGGAATCTCAAAAGTAAAAGTAAGCACATCAGAAGATGGGAAGAAATCGTATACTATGAAAACTTTTACAATATGTATATTGTCAAAGATCAGCTGTCATGGATTTTAATAGATCCATACGAAAAAAAGGTTAGAAATAAAGAAATAGATGGCAATGTCATATTTCAGTTATAATTTCTTAAGAACCAGATATCTCAGTATCATTTGAGCTACTCCCTTTAAACAAAAATTCTTCCTACTTTGCATGAAGAACCACAAAATGCTAAAGAATTTTCAGTTCTTGATGTGGACAATCAAACTGCAGTTGCTAATGTAAGTCTCTAAATAGTCTTACTGAAACTGTACACGCACTACTTCAAGCAACTGCTTCTGGGCAAAAGATGAGCAAAGACTGATTACATTAATCATGACAGTCACAACGTAGAATAATGTAGAATAATCATGTAGGTTTATGCACGTACTGCTCTAAACAAAAGCTAAGCCCTTCATACTTCCCAGCAGGATCTAACCTAGATAGTCTACTGCTTGTTAAAGTGTTAGGTTGGTTGCTAGTTTACCACTGAGCAGTATAGACAGTTTGCATGCTTCTCTGCAAAAATCAGAAATTTTTTTTCTACTTTTGTATACAATTCACGGCACACAGACAATCTGTGGCTCCTGAAGAAACAGAAGATTAACCAGAGACAAGAAGAGAGTGCCTTGCACAAGGCTTTGAATTGCAGCAAGATTCTTCGAAAACACCAGAAGCCTCAGCTAGACTCTCGCAATCAGTATTTGCAGATGACATTTCCTAAATTATGATAACCTAACAAGTATTCAAAATGAGTGCATTCAGTTATCCAGATGCTGACTAGGAAAAGAACACTATTATTTAAAAGATCATTTTAAATGAACAAGTGTTCTACTAGCGTTTGCAGACATTTTAAACCTCCACAATAAACCTAGAGCCAAATCACTACTAGAATTGATTTAACCACAGTATCTCTGGCTTCACAAGGGAAGAAGTCCTAAAAATGTTGTGGATCTCTGGCTGAAGTTTGGAAAAAGTCTGGATTTGAAATCACAGCCTGAGAGCGTATTTTACAGAAACAAACACTTGAAATTAAAAACATATATTAATCCAAGATAGATACCCTGCTTAGAAAACCTAAGGCCAACAATTTAACATTAAAAAACCAACTTGGGATAAGTCTTACAAAAGAGTGGTTTTGACTGTCTTGACTACACTACTTGTACAGTTTAACTAAAATATCCTTTATTGTGCAACAAGATAATCTAAAGAGCAATACTAGGGTTTGAAACAGAGTATGGAGAAATGCTGGTATTTCTAATAATACATCACTAGGAATGCTGAACTACGTACCTAATCAACCCAAGACATCATACATAGCAGTGGTAACAAACCCATAATCTATAGAGTATTGGTTAGTCATATGGTACCAGAAATCTAGTTTTCAGATACTGTGTGTAATAGAAAGAAATACATACAACCATGTCTGATCTCAGTATAAAGTATCTAAGACCCTCCGCATGAATTTTGTTCTCATCTTCCAACCCAGAGCTACCACAATCACCAGAAGATTGCTTTTCTGCTGGAAAATTGCAAAGACGACACTTCTGATTTCAGATAAAGTTACCTCTTGACACATCTTGCGCCTGAATCCCTGATGAGCAGCTATTAAAAGATAACTCCACATCTGAAACATTCATATCATGAGTGACGTGTAAAATGAGAACAGTGGAAAAGTATTAAAATCTGCTGGTTTTTAATACTTATGAGCATATAACTGGCATTACCAAGTAATACACAAGAATACAATTAAAGCAGCTGCTGGCCCTTATGTTTCAGTAGCATCTCCTGCATTCTGACTCAACAGCTGAGCATATACTATCAAAACGAGAACCAGAAATTACAGAAATACATGGTTACATAAAAGAGCTTGATACAGTGAAAGAAATGTGACTTATATTTACTTTCCACCATAAATCTATGAAAGCAGCAGTAGATCAAGCTTGCCCAAGGCATGCAGTTAATAAACATTAAAAGAAATCCAAGATATCCTGCAAATGTTGCTATAGTAATGACTCCTCCTCCTTGGAAAATTGTTAATAAAAATATATAGGTATCCAAAGTACAAACTGGAAGTGTCCCTAGGTGAATTTAATATCTTCCAAATATTTTTGTTTTACTCAATTACTGCTTATAGTTATTTTAGTTTACTCCATGCACAGTATATTAATTCCTCCTAATACAAAAAAATTAAATGCTTGATTTCTATCTCATTACATATTAAAGAATTACTACTCATTAAATTATGCAACCTAAAAAATGCAAGTAGGTGGCCACCAAACTTCCAATATCATTTATCCAGCTAGCAACATTAATTTTCAAAAAACTCATTTTAGATGTCCTTATCTATGATTCAAGATCTCATTAAAACTACTAAAAATCCCTTCTCAGTACCACTATGGGAATATTACTTTTGGTACTAGTAATATAATAAACAGCAGCTTAAAGAAGAAAAATATAAGGAAGTAAAAGAGAAAATATTAATTTAAACAATTCTTACTCGTTGTTGTCCTTCATACCAATCATCTTCATCAAACCAGTGGGAAATATAAGTCATCCAAGCCATGATAGAAGGCACAGTTGAAATAAAAAACACAGAACCTGAACACATGTAAGTACAATGAGTCCTGTGCTAAAATTTACTCAAAACTACAAGCTACCCAAAAATCAGATCTGAACTCTGTGATATGATTCTACGTTAATAAGCTTTACATTCATAAATATATAATCTGAAATACTTTTAGCAGAAATTTAAATGCTATGTGTATTGGATTCTGAACTGGAAAACAGAAGTCAACACTAATACAATTACTAGATTATCTATTCCAGTATTTTAAATTAAAGCAGGTTAGTGCTTCTGAGCTCTGAAAATGAGGTGCTGTTTGAGTCACTCTCATTCGTCTCCTAAAAAATTATTTTCTCTCTTTTCAAATGTACTGTCTGTAAGAAACGTGGTTCAGTGCACAAAAGCTTGTATTGAAATGTAAAATACCTTCAGAATCATGGGAAGTGATATGTTTTGCTTATGCAGGGAGTGGTTTCAACTGGCACAGTAGGAGGGGCCA
The DNA here is from genome assembly GCF_000699105.1 of Pygoscelis adeliae. Taxonomy (NCBI): domain Eukaryota; kingdom Metazoa; phylum Chordata; class Aves; order Sphenisciformes; family Spheniscidae; genus Pygoscelis; species Pygoscelis adeliae. The sequence goes on from NW_008825428.1 coordinate 5,271,107, forward strand.
CCACCATTATCACAAAGGCCGAACATCTTATGTTTAACAACATTTTTTTTAAAAGGGAAAAAAAGAAAGAAAAAAAGATCTGCATCTCCGTTGTTCACAGCCAGCAGAGCCTGAAGGGCTCAAGCTACAGCCACCAGCACCAGCTGGGAAATTTAAAAAGCCTAATTTTCACTAATTCATCAGAATGCATCTGCTTCTTTTCTCTCCCTCAAGAGAGTTTCACATATCTGACTGTGTTTATTCCTTCTGCATACTATCCTTTTTTGGTATGCTCCGAAGTTTCACATCAGATTTCACAGTGCATGATACATTGAAAACAAGAGGTAAAAAAAGAGAGATAAAAGCTGTATTGCTCACACCACAATTCAGTACTGCAACAGCACACTTCATCAGCTGTGCTGTTTAGGAGACATTATCATACAAATCTTCCTGACTGCATGGTTGCAGCAACTATCAAATCCACAACAGAAATTATGGAGAACTAAAAAACCCCAGTTTCTCAAGAAATCTAGAACCCAGACAACCTCTGCCTTTCTGTACTGGATCAACGAGCTGCTTCCCACAATTGGTAACATAATAAATGCAAAAGCTAGACTGTGAAGCCAATTGTTCAATCAAGAAATAAACAAAGCAAAGTAGGAAAAGAACAGCTGGAAGTACCAGATATTAACCTGGACTTAGTGGTCAACATGACATCATTTCCAAAGAGCAATTCAGTGTTCATTACCAGTCCTACTCTAGCACACATAGTTTCCATCAAGACTATTGTATAAGCAAGCTATGTTCTCAGATACTTAGCAGGGAAATAAAGAAAAGCAGTAATACTTTTGTTTTCCAACCTCTTACTCAGAAATTATGACACCCAAGGGAAAAAAAAAAAGCCACACACACAAAATAATACAAATTTAAATCAAGACACCCACTATATTTATGGAAAGCAGCATTCCCAGATTAGCAGATTTTTTGTGGTTCTACAGTCCTCCAGATAAATGTATACATACACAAGAACATACAGAGGAACTTCCCACCGTACTGCTGAAATTTTTCAGATTACTTGCCCTTTAAGACTTCGGCTCAAACATACACAATGCAAAGTGCACAGAATTGCATGGTCTCATAAACTATATGGGAAACATAGAATTAATTCAGACACCTCTATTCATACGGCTGAAGAAAAGCCTGACCATATCCATTGTCTATGACTAAATGATAAAAATGTTACTGATGTACCACTCCTATGAACAAAAATTTTACGATTTGCTAAACAAATCATATCCACATTATTACTGCTTGTTACACCCCAAAATCACAGTTTCAAATAAATTAATACTAGCACATTTAGGAAAGCCTTTGCTTTCACGCTGCTCTGTCTCTTTATAAGGGCACATAGCATCATTCAGAATCTTGAGCAAAGCATTACATGTAGTTCAACAGTAACAAATTTCTTTCTGTTTTACACCAATAGCTGTCCCACAATGTATGTGAACTGAATTTTCTAGTCTCAATACCAACCTGTTAGAACGATAAGTCTCTCAAGAGAGACTAACACTGTGGTTCACATTTAGTTTCAGGATCATCAGGGAAGCACGGGCTAAATGAATATGGGTACTGTATTATCCTTTCAGTAAGCTGGTGATATCTTCAGCTCAAAGGTACAGACACAATTAAAATCTTCACAGGATAGCGGGTGGGAACTTAAACTGCTAAAAGCAATCTGTTACAGTTACCTGTAAATAAAGTAAAAAGCTTTGTGCTAAATTATACTTGAAAAATAAAGACAAGAAAGACTAGCAGGTGCAAATGCATCATGGGTCCATTATATTTGTTTGCCTATTCCATCATTCATTTCCAACTGCTGGAAAAACTATTATACTATAGGTATAATAATACTCCAGTGAAGGATGAATGAAACTCCGTGTATTGAATATTACAATAAAAATATGAAAAATCTCAAAGCATTCCATCCCTTAATTTTTTATAATTAAGGTTAATCTTATTAAATGTTTTATAAATAACTTAGTATGCACTTAACCTAAGGCCCAGTTGGTACATCTAGTTAAGTGTTCTTTGTTCTTACTTTTAAGGACAACAAAATGTACTCTGATGTCAGAGTCAAAAAAATGAATTTTTGTTCAAACATTGCATGTTAATAAGGAATTTTAATAGATCAGACCAAAAGAGACATCTTTAAGGTGTCTACAGCCATACAATAAATTGCGCAGTAAATGTATTTGCAATATTCCAGAGGGAGTAAAAAGATAAAACAGATCATTTCATGCAGAAACAATTGTTTAATTCTTGAGCTGACATGAGGAAATGGTATGAAGCTGCATCAGGGGAAGTTCAGGTTGGACATTAGGAAAAGGTTCTTCACTGAGAGGGTGGTTTGTCACTGGAACAGGCTCCCCAGGGAAGTGGTCACGGCACCAAGCCTGTCAGAGTTCAAGGAGCATCTAGACAATGCTCTTGGTCATATGGTTTAGTTTTAGATAGTCCTGCGAGGAGTGGGGAGTTGGACTCAATGATCCTTATGGCTCCCTTCCAACTTGAGATATTCTATGATTCTATGATCAAGCCTATGCTGCAGACATTTCACAATTCTCCCTTTGGAACTAGGTACTCTCATTCCAGCAAGTGATAGAATCATTTTATACTTTTCAGAGTCAGGACTTAACTCCTAGAGGGAACATTCTGGTAAAGTAAGTACATTTTAGAAACTAAAGTTGTTATGCATATATAGTAACTAATATGTAAATATATGATACAACAAGAATAATATTATCAATGTATGTTACAAGTCAAAAAGGTCTATTACGATTTAGCACTGACAAACATTAGCTTCTTGTCATTTGAGGTGGAAATTGCAATAGCTATCAATGCTGTAATATAAGACTTCTAGAGAAATACATATAATTATAAGAACATACTTTAAAGAAACCCAAGATATCTTGCCGGGCTCAGCACTTCAGCTTTTTTACACTGCCATGTGCATTTTAAAAGGCAAGGGAGATACACAAAATAAGCCAACTAAAAGCACACCAAAATAGCATTCTAGATTTAATGCTGTTCTGGGTCATGTCACAATGCTTAGCACCTCCTCCATCCACAGTCATATGAGCACATACTCAAGTGCATTGTCCAGACTGTCCACAGCCCTCACCAAGTCCCACTGTCACACTGAGGTTGTTTCTGAGGGCTGTGAATGAGCCAACGTGCTCAGAAGGCCAACTTCTACAACTTCATAGAGGCAGCTGGACAATAGAGGACGATGGACTCTGTTCTCTCCCTTTCACATAACTGTGCCATCTTTATTCCTTATCTTTCAGTCTGGACTCTGAGGGATACTTTCCATTAGGAGTAGGGCTCTTATCTGCCTGCAGTAAGACCAAAAGGGAGCAGCACGAGTAGGCTACTTTGCGAAGTATGGAAGCCAGGAGCCAAAGGTGACCACAAAGCAGGCAGGGGGGTGACCTCACTGATGAGTGGCACAGTCCCTCAGTACTCAGGAGCAGCAGAACAGGTCCAGTGATGGCAACCAGGTTCAGCTGATAGTCCAGTGATCACCAGACAAGTTCATAGTGCCAAAGCAAATCTGAGATCAAGACAGGAATTCAGCAAGACAAGGTCAGGAGCAGCAAGGTGTTAAGGCCAGGCATAGTGTGGCTATGGCATAGTTCAGGCAAAGACCAAGACAAGGGCCTGAGCTCCAATGCAGCTCTAAAGCCAGGGGGTGGAAGGTGCATGGATGAGGCCCCAGACAAGGTTTTTCATAGCTCTTTCTCCTGCCTTCACTGTTTTCACACAGTCTGACCCCAAGGTTACACAGCTGCACCATAGCAGAGCTTGCCTTGAACACAGACAGTTAAAATCCTGGCTTGGGGAGGAAAAAGGGTGATGATGGAGCTTGCAGAGCAAGAGTTACGGGCTGGTCAGGCCAATTAGAGCCTGTGCATTGGTGGAATGGAAGACGCAGAGGAGCAGCACTCTTGATGCCATATATCATCAGGTCAAAGAGTCTTGTAAGCTCGCAAGAGGTCACTACGCTGGCATTCCGATCTAGAAAGAGCCTCAGTTTGAATGCCTATGGCCAATTTTATCTTCTCACAGTATAACACTCAGTAGTGGGAAGCGGTTGCCACTGGCAGCATTACCTTTGAGAATCTAAGAACATTCAATTCAACTAGCCATAGGTTCTGAAAACTTCCTCTGCTCATTGAGTCTCTGGTGTCCTCCGTCCCAACAGTTTAATGAAAACCTGTCAGAAGACAGAAAACATTCTTCTAGAAGACCGTTTCTCGACTTCACAACCCCAAGTGAGTTCGAGTGGGGAGGACAGACAGAAGTGGAGCAAAAGATGGTTCATAAGGTGAAAGCTACACCGTGGAAATGGGGAGCGACTGGGACTGGGGAGCTCGAGAGTGTACCAGCAGCTGCCTGGATGCCCAGCGAGCCAAGCCCGCTAGCAGAGGGCGGTATAAATGGCAGAGACACCGGCCCCCACAGCTGCGCCCTCGGAAACCGCGAGCTACAGGGATTCAAAGCAGCTTGCTGAGGCAGGAGGAGGAGTACAAACGAGGCAGATGAAGGAGATGGATGGAGTACAGGAGGTAGCGCTGCTCATATAAGGCATTTCCACTTACACGTACAAGCAACTCCTATGAGGGTCGTAATGCGTGTAAGCCAGCACAATTCTAGGATCTGCTATCACAAGCAGCTATGTGCCACTGTAGAATATAGTGACTGAGCAAAAAACTTTTGGAATCCTTCACATAAGGTGGGGGAAATCCTTCACATACTGGGGAAAAAAGGTCTATACTTTATGCTAAACATTTAATTTTTTTTTTTTCCAGCTTTACCAGTTGGTAACATGGGAAAGTGATCGTGCCCCTGTACTCGGCACTGGTGAGGCCGCACCTCGAATACTGTGTTCAGTTTTGGGCCCCTCACTACAAGAAGGACGTTGAGGTGCTGGAGCGTGTCCAGAGAAGGGCAACGAGGCTGGTGAGGGGTCTGGAGAACAAGTCTTATGAGGAGCGGCTGAGGGAACTTGTTTAGCCTGGAGAAGAGGAGGCTCAGGGGAGACCTCGTCACACTCTACAACTACCTGAAAGGAGGTTGTAGCAAGGTGGGTGTCGGTCTCTTCTCCCAAGTAACCAGCAATGGGAC
>NW_008825428.1:5276538-5284197 GCF_000699105.1 Pygoscelis adeliae
GCTGCGCAGGAGTGGTTGAGTCCCCATCCCTGGAGGTATTTAAAAGACGGGTAGATGAGGCGCTTAGGGACATGGTTTAGTGGGCATGGTGTTGTTGGGTTGAGGGTTGGACTCGATGATCTTAGAGGTCCTTTCCAACCTTAATGATTCAATGATTCTATGTATAGTCTCAGAAATATTGAGATTGTAGAGGAAATTTCTTCTCAAGTTTATGAGCATCATCTGTCAAGGATAACAGAAATTGTAAATATTCACAGAACTACTGTCTGAAGAACACTGTCCAAAGTGATAATGGATCAATCCAGCCACCAATACAAGGTTCTTTAATCCTTATTTGGATTCCTAAACCAAATTATTCTCAAAAAAGTTGAATATTGAACAGTTCAATGTGATTTCAGGATCAGAATCGTCTTCTAGCTTCAAGCAGGAGAAGATTTAATTCCAAGTGAAGACTTACTTTACTGATGATGACAACCTTCGATTACCTTAAGCATGGACATTAGGCAGGACAGAAAGCCCATATACTATGAAATTTCCTCCAAGATTCGATCCAGCAGGAGTAAGATAGTAATTGGGTTTTGACAACTGCTTTTAATGACTCTACCTTATATGATAATAAGGAAGGATGTGCAATCTGAGAATAGTGACAGTTAGTGGAGGTTAGTACCTCCAGTACTGTAAATAAAACAGCTGAATACTTGGCCCCAAAGTTTGATTGGCTGGGCATAAATACAAAAAAACCCTAAAACAGTCAGAAGGATAAAATGGAAGAGATGTTGTAAATTGTGATGCTTTAGGATAAGAACATTACAATGTGTGGTTAAAGATCAGCGCTACAAAGGTCAAGAACTACAAAAAACCAAACAAAATAATCAAGGTTTATCTTCTATTTGTATTTGATATGAAAGTTGATCTTTCTTCTGGACACTTCAGAGCAGATATTTTTATATTATGAGAGTAAGCTACTACCTTGCTCTCTACAAAGACATGGCCTTAAAAAAAATCTGAAAGGAGATGCTGAAGAGTATAGTGGCCTCAATCTCTACACACTAAAACATATTCTTACATACAACATACATATATAGTTTACCTAGAAAACAAAGGATAAAAGATTACATTTGAAAATAATGATCTAAATGCCATTGGAATGAGCAAGCTGATACTATTCTCCCATGTTATCTGGCAATATCTGAAGTCAGCAATACATTTCAGTTATGAAGAAATATCTTCAAAAACGGAAGAGAGGTAAGAAACCTCTCTATCTTGACCTTCCACTTTTGCCACCAAATTTGCTAGTATTTAATAATCTGTAGTTGATATACTGTGCCAAATCAACCATGCACTTATTTTTTCCAAATACATTTCTAACCACTGTTTATGTTTCTGCTTAAGTCTGATATAGAGAAACATTTAGACATTTGTCTGTATAATTTCTTTAAAAAGTCAGATTTGATATATTCTTGCCATAAATCAGTAGCATTAAATATGTTTCAAAATTAAGAATTATTTTCAATTAATTGACTGTATTTACACCTCATAGAAATCGGTATTTTAGTAAGCTTGTCTCCAGATTCACTGTACCCAATTTATGACAAAATTAATTCTTTGTCAATCCATGTAGACATTATTTCATAGTATGTCCCATCCTAGCACTAAAAATTATCTACCAAATGACTATATACTAAAGATTAACATGCTACAACTTTGCATTTTCTCTTTTGACACATTTTGAAGCCACAAAATTCATTACAGGAATTAACGTCTTCATAACAAAAAACACACAACAAAAACACCCAAGTACAAAATACTTTAAAAATTCCTTAAATTACAAGAGTATAAAAATTCATTATTTTCATAATTTGTATAGCATTATGTAAATTCATTACATCAATATCTATAGTAAAGAAATCAGTTAAAAAGCCTCACATTTTATTTATTAATGAGTGCTTTACTAACCTTTACATTGAGAATATGAAGCATGTAATGATCCTAAATATCGTAAAATAAATCCTAAAATACAAATGTTTACAGTAAGGCTGTGCAATAAGCAATCATATGATAATGACACAGCAAACCTATGTCTCAGTGAGCCTATGTCATATGAGGTCAGTTAAGAATTTTATTTCCCTACCCCTCCCAAGCTACTAATAGTACAAACATAAGCAGGGCTCTAAATGGTTGTCCTTTTTATTTTTCCCCTCATTTGCTCTTTCCCAACAAGCTGTATGGATTTATCAGGACAAGACGACATACAGGATAGCCAGGCAACCTCACAGTGATTAAAATAAGCTGTTAGTAACAGACGTGCAACACCATCATCATCACCAGATCTGCACCCGGATGAGATTTTAGAACAACCTTCCCACAAGAGTTCAAGGACAAAAACATAGCTACTTTTAAGATTGAGCTTTATCAGTTTATGGAGGAGATTAGGCTCTAGCTGCCAACAATAGCAGTGGATTGGACTTGATCACATATCTTCCTAAGGATGTTCCATAATTGGATCTTGAAAAATAAATTCAATGAAACTTCCCAGCTGTTTTTTTTCTTTTTAAGAAAATAACTTTAACATCTCTTCAGAAAAAAATATAAATGAGTATGTTTATATATACAGTACCACTGCTACTATGGCTTAGGAGATGCTTCCATTCAGATTCAGTGAAGAATACATATAACATTTAAGAAAAGGGAAAGTTAAGTATCCCTTTGATTTTCTAATTCCTTGGTCAAAAAAGACAAAAAGGGCACGCTACGTATGTATGGAGAAAAATTATAACTTTATTCATAAAGCTATGTCTATACTGAAATGCTTGTCTCAGTTTCATCATCACTACACGTATAAAATTTGGATGTACTCAAAGCTCAAGTGCCCCAATTTCTGAAAAAAAAAAAAAAGAAAACAGATTGGTCAGTCTGTCAGCAAACAGTTAATATGGCAAGAAAGATGTTGCATGCATTTTTTGTATGATGCTCATAGGATTTATCTACATCTAGCTAGATTGTATGTCATTCCATTCTAACATGTTCTTCAGAAACATGTTAGATTATAACAAATTTAGATTATAAAAGCGCAAATCCCTGTCTGGAATGATAATGAACACATTTTAAAGTAAACATTTTAATACTGATCATTTTTTTAAGCTGTATTTTGCTGATTTGGATTTTAAGACAATAGTACTTGTTATTTAATTTATATTTAAGTACATTTCTATGGCAGATATAAGAAGTAACAAAAATACTGCCTCAGTATATTTAACTCAACATACCAAGAACTTTCCTTAGCAGAAAAAATTTCAGCATCTGAAGCACAAACAAGCCCACAGAAAACATAACTTGTAAGTAGGCAAAAAAAAACCCCCAAAAACCACCAAACCAAGAAAAAGAAGAAATAATTCTCTCTAGCTGTGAAGCTCAAGGCAATATTTAAAATCCCTCGGATCTTGGTCATTTCCCTGTGCTATTCATCATCTGTATGTATTTGTTAATGGATTTGGTGAGCTAGGAGAGGATGAATAGCCAAAGTGTGGATGACATCCAGCTGTATATCATCTTGTACAAACTGTACCCTCTCACACACCTGCTAATACTAATTTTCCAAATTTGGAAAACTAGCTGAAGCTGGACACAGGCAAGATTGAGTTGATTTTCAACTCTTGAAAAGTTTGTCTCCAAGATAATGTTCTAAAACATGGAGATTTTCTGCCCTAAGAATTTTTACAAAACAGTCAATTTAACAGTTCTGTTCAGACACTTCAGGGGCCACTTGTGCTCTAATAATCACAAAAGCAAAAAAAAACCCCCAAAAACATACACCACAACCACCTCTGAAAAAAGAAACCTCTTTAACTGCAACAAGATTGCACTCCGTTCTCTGGAAATCTGAATGGGATACGACTACAGGCATGTCCATAGCCAGCAGGTTAAGTATAAAAACCGTGCTGTAGGTTAGTAACAATTACAGAGCTCTTCTCAACACTAACCTCACACTTGAAAGCGGAGGTCTTAATTTTTCTTTCCTGGCATTGAAACTTACATATGAAATTGATCAACCGGGATCTAACATATGCTCTTTCATTCCATCATTATCAGTCTCCCACTACAGGTATTTTCAGACAATAGGTAACAACTTGAAAAGGAAGTTAAGACAATGAAAATAATACCAGTTAGTGCTCTTATACCTTGATTTGCCGAGGGGGGTGGGGGAATCAACTCTAGCATAAAAACTTTAAATGATTCTTCAACCAGATTGAAAAAGAGAATACAGAAGGTCAAAGCCAAAGAGATTAGGGTTCAAACTATCAATAAACTAGGCAATTTACATCTCATTAAGAAAGAGGCTACTGAGTAAGTGGCAAAAGCAGGTTGTCTAATGGCACAAGTAAGTGCAAACAATTATATCTAAGACAGAAACAAAATAGGAGATCTCAAAACACATAAATTGAAGGGATGGGATAAACCCTATCCCCCAAAAAAAACTGCAAGTAGAGATGATGGGTTTCAAGAAACCATGAAATTGAGTAAAAACTACACAACTATAGTACAACAAAAGGAGAGAGAGGAAAAAACCCTTACGAAATCAGTCAAACATTGGATGTGATAAACCATGGGAAAAGTATGAGCCATGAATGGAATGTGGGCACGAGAAGAAGAGATGTACAATGTGTTAGGAAAGCTATTTTCAACACAGAAGGAAGCTTAACACCATTATACCAGGCACTCATGCACTACATCTGGTTAGCATATTCAAAAGAGATGGATTTAAACATTTTACAGTGTTTTAAAAAATGATGGAAGGAGGTGGTAATTACCAGAAATATAGAAGTGTTATTTAAATCAAGATACCTTACAGGCTGAACAGCTGGGTTCAAATTGGCCACACAGGCTGGAAAGTAGGTGAAGGTTCCTGTACCTGAACTGAATTTCTAGTCAGTAGAAGCATTATGAAAAACAAAAAATATCATTAAGTAGAGAAAAGGCAGTATTAACTTCACCAATATAAGACCTATAACATACATACCAAGAAAAAAAGATGACATTAATAATTTTCCACTCCAGCAACTGCTTCCGAAAGCTGGGGATCCCCCATCATTAAATAGTAAATTAGACACTGGACACTGAATAGAAAGATTCATCACTGATGAAGATTTTAGAAATTACTAGTTACCAACTTGTCTGCTTACACACAGCTTCCCACATAAAACTGAACAAAATAGCCCAAGTGAAAAATCTAAGGAGGAGCCTTAGGAGACATGACGGTGCAGTCAAGATCATCACCACAAATGAAAACACCACCAAATGACAGAAAGAACTGGACGAGCCGAGTTCCCACACTTCATGACAAGACTGCCTTGAGAGCTAGTATATGATATTGTTAACAACATTAAAAAAAGTCAGGAAAACTGTACAAGCCTTTACTTGCTAATCTAGTGAATCCCACACATAGCAGCAAAACCAAGTTCTCCAACCTGTGCTAGAACAGGATAAGGAATAAACGGCCCCAATGGATTCAGCCAAGGTGTACTTATTATAGGACTTAAATGGGGAAAAGAATAACGCACAAAGCTTCCGTCCTTCTCCAGTGCCCAGAGTACAGTTCTGCTGCTACCATAAATAATTGCTAGCCTGAACGACACTGTCACTGAATTGCCTATACCCTACAGGTGAATTCTCAGTTCTCATAGCCAGTTGCTATAATTCAAATGTTATATTGATATTTACTTCTCTTCTTGTGCTGCATATCTTTTGCCTTATATAACAAAATATGCAAGTTATACGATATCTCCACCAGGATTTGCTGAACTACTCTTATTGTCCACATCACCTCTGACTCACAGACCGCAGAAAGAGGAAATATTGCTTTCCCTAAGTTACCATCTCCTATTACCACTGTTAGAAATAAAATGCTGGCCCACTGAGTTAAATAGACCATTAGTCAAACTCAGTGAGGACTTTCTTATGTTGTTCTTGCTATGCGGAAATTTTCTGCATAGCAGATGACCAAATTGCAAGTTTATAATTGTTATGGGTCCTTTAAATAGCCAGAGCTACTCAATGAGTCCAAAATCTGGTGTAATAGAATGCACAGAATGGCACTTCTGTTGAAACAGAGAGATGGAAGAAGACAGTAAATATCTTGTCAGGGAGAATAATTAGTAAGTTACCAAAAAAAAAAAAATCAGTAAGTAAAACAATACTCCCAAGGTATTTTAAAATAATTTTTACATTTTCTGTATTACTCCATACATACTCCATATTACCTCTGCAAGTTCTTTAGATCACCATGTCTCCATATGGGTTACAACAACTAGCCAAAGATGACTACAGTCTTAACTGAAGCTTTTGAACAGTTCTAATATGCAAAACAAATAACGATAACACAAAGTTAGCTTGACTGATTCATGCAAGGCACTTGTTCTCTAACAGAAACCTTAAAATACACCAGTAACCTATACAGTTGTGCCTTTAATCAGGAAAGAATTTATTTGCAAATGGCACAACCTAAGTGAATTTCCCCTATTTTAGGACTGTAAAAAATTAGTAAGTGCAAAGGTTAGCAACTTGAACTTAATTTAAAACAATGGGAAATATGCCTTACCATGAATAACTTAAGCAAAATAATACTTTGCTAAAGTTTGAAGAACATCTCATTGTTTACTATATGTGTTTATTACCTGAATTCTTCCCCCTAAATGCTCTTACGAATAGAAGTAAACTGCATAATGTCATGACAAATTTTTAAGTGAGGCATAAAACCAGACAGCTCTACACTCCTAACATAGAAGAGACCTAAACTCTAGAATTAGTTAGAAAGAAGACACAACGGACTCTCTAACTCATGATGTTTTTGAAAGACTGAGTGCATGGCCATCATGAAGGTATTCTTGAAACAACTAGTTTGGGGGCTTGAAATGGAAATTTCCAAGTATTTGTGTTCTATGCCATGCAGAGATTAAGCCAATTATTAAGAACACTATGGTCTTCACTGATTTTAAAATCCAGGATTATGATATTTAGTACAGCATTTCAAGTAATTAAAGATTTCACTCAGACTTTGATTTCATGCCTGCCATTTTCAAGCCTTCCAAAATAGTTTCTCAAATTGTCGCGTGACCATTTGTATGTAAAACAACACCTCTTAAGATATCAGAGGAATTTATTTAACAGAAAAAACTTTAAATACTTATTTCTTCATTTGCAGTCTGCTGTCTTAAATTTGTTTTCATAAGCTTTGTTTGCTTAGCCTGTAGTTTGCTTTTGTACTTGAATAATTTTTTTAATTCTCTAAGCTTGTTTTTGCTCACCCCTCCCACACTTGTCCCAGCTGGGAAAAGCATTTGACATATAAACAAGCCCAAAGCTCTCCCTCCCTACGGAGGGCAAGCGTTTTCCACGCAGTTTGCTTCTTCTCAAGATCGCTGCCTCCACGTTTACTCGATTTTAAGTTCGTGTTTCCACACAAGCACGTCTGTACAGAGATACGCACACAGTAGAAAGGTCCCAAAACCAATGCAAAAACCCAATAATACCGTCAGCCCGCTCCCGGATACTTCAGACAACCGCCCAAGCCCCGAACGCTCTCCAGGGCCGCTCCGTCCCCAGACCGCAGGTGGGCGAAGGGGGGCGCGGCGCGGCCCGGCCGAGCCCCACAGAACCGCCGCC
>NW_008825428.1:5284660-5291061 GCF_000699105.1 Pygoscelis adeliae
CGGCCGCGTCAGCGTGACCTGGGAGACACTGAGGGGGCGAACCCCGACCCCAGCTCCGCTCTTTCGTGCGGGTTTCGAGCGGATCAGTAGTTGGGAGAAGGAAGGTTTTCCAGAGCTTAGCAAGCCGCCTTCCCCGTGGCCGTGAGGGGATCACAAACCAGTGTCAGGAGGGAATGGCAGATTTTTCGCGCTCCGAGGATCTCCGGGGAGTGCTGGCTTCATACCCCCGGACGACGCCGTTGTTAAGCTAAGCGTTATAAGATGACATGAAATTTGAGCCATTTAGCTATAGCTGCACCTCGTTTGTAGAGACTGTTGCTCCATGCTGAGGGACCGAAAAGAACTGCAGACTGTCGTGTTACACACTGACTAATCCCATCAAATATGAGTCACGAAACGCATTCCGCTGGACCCAACTCCACCAGCCTGGAGTCATCAGGTACATCCTGTGGGCTTTTAATCCACAGACATTTATTGGACAACATCTGCTTGTTTTTCTCTTCTACTTTTTCCCTCCTCCATTTGTTCGTGCAGCTGGATGGTGACTTGCAGCATGGAACTTACTCGTTTACTGAACAACTATTTTTCCTTGAATTATTTTTCAGACAGAACAATTTCCTGATTCAACTCTACATCACCATTACTGTGTTTGCGTCAATGCAATGCAAACAGTGGGGGTGTAGCCCATGAACTGTGGAACTACAACTCCAAAGATTTTTCTTGATTTCTTTCATTAAAGCTAACTCAACCCCCTGTAGCTGGTATCTATGGATGCTCAAATAAGAAAAAATGTCCTCTTACTCTGTTCTCTGGACAAAAAGAATCTATTGCTTGAGATCTGTCCTACAGTGTAATTCCTGACCTTGCCAGTAGGTTCTACTTTAGCAGAAGGAACTGAGAAGAGGTGGATAGGGTATCACTTTTTATATGATTTACTGGGCAGAAAGTGTACAGCTCCCAACACACACCACCTGCCAGAGAAAATTTTCGTCGAATTTGCTTCCTTCCTTAGAAGCCTACACTAAGTTTTAACGTATATGATCTTGAAGACCATAACAATCATACTTGGTCATACCAGAAGTCTCAAGCACTATATTCCATATCCAACAATAGTCAGTACAAGAAGTAGGTGCAGAGACAGTAAGGAATAAACCCATAGAACCTTTTCCTCTTTATGTTATGCCTTTTGACAATCATGAATTAGGGACTTGGTCATACAAGGAGTCCCACAAGCTCTATATTCCACCTCCAACAAAAGCTTCTAGAGGAGGTAGGTGCAAAGAATGTAAGCAGAAAAAAATGTATTCTTTCCCTCTTGATATTATATCTTTTGGCAGTTATAAACTATGAGATTCTTGTACCAAATGTTACATTCAGATGATGGATATGTACCCCCGGCATATCCCCCTAAACTTTTGATCTCCAAAACATCCCACCACACTGAATTCTATTTTTAAAGTTGCACAGAAAAGCATGTGCATTTCTTACTTTTAAAACATCCATCTGGTAATCCATGTACTCCCTTTTTAATGACAGGTGGCAAATAATAATTTTCTATTCAATTTCTGTGTGTCATTCATGCTTTCATAGCTCTTTTCAGCAGTCCCTTTCACAGGTTGAAGAGATCTAGCCTATTTTGTCTTTTAGATAAGACCTAATCTATAAATTCAAATGACCATCCTTGATGCCTTTATCTTTTCTAGTTCTACTTCATTCTTTTGAGATAGGGTGACTGGAACTGCTTAAAGATTATTTCTGGAAAAGAGATGGTCTGTGGGTCACAGGACAGGTCCAAAGGGTCATAAGATAGTACAAGACGATGATTCAGGTTAGAAGGGGCCCTCTGAGACAATCTAGTCAAACCTCCTGTTCAAAGCAGGGTGAGCTATGAGGTCAGACCAGGTTGCTCATGGCTTTATCTTGGTGGTCCTCTGCTGAACTTACTCCATTTTGTTGATGGCTTTCTTGTGTTGGGGGCCCAAAACTGGACGCAGTATTACAGATGTGGGCTAAGAAGTGCTGAGTAGAGAAAAAAGAAGTTAAATATGCATAACAGAAAAATGTTTTAATACTTGCTCTTTCACATGTTAAGGATAGAAACCTTTTACTTAAATAGGACTACTCACATTTGAGTGCATAAAGTTGTAATTTTCTCTGGATTCTGAGATTATATTTAGCACTGCAATCTCTGTTACGTTATGTTTTATTTTAGTTAGTCAGAAAAGTAATACAATTTTTACTAACTGCTAGGAGTCTTGATTAATCTAGGCATACATAGTAACTCCTTTATGCAAGGTTAGTTACCACACTGCTAAGAACAAATCCTACTTCTAACTTCTCTGTGACTTTCAGCTCAAGAAATGTGAGTATCATGGTGAAATGTGCTAGCTTATTGCCATCCACGTTCGTCATACACAGTCTTATCTAGACCATTAGTTATAGTTACCAGTGCCTTAGGTTTTTACGGAATTGTTTCTTGTTCGTTCTCAGTTGCTGAAAGCTAAACTGAAGTTTATTTAGCTAGTTGTTTCTTTTTCTTACCAGAGCTCTGTATTTTCTCCTGCACTCATGTTATTAAAGCAGGATACATTTATCCCAACTATGAATAATACAATAAAACAAGTAGAAATAGAACTTTAAATTGGGTCAAAAATGGAGTTTCAATTTCCATCATATGTAGAATCAATGAGTACTTAGAATTTTGGTAACTTTCATTTTATTCCTATGATGTGACTGACCTCTGGTGGGAGTCAGCAAATACTATTTTACTTTAATTTCTCACTAAGAATGTTTTTTTCCACTAGTGATCCTATAATACTATTAGCCTGCTGCCTGGCAGGGATCATATGCTTTTCTACCTCATGTTAACTGTCAAATTACATCTAGCAAAGGATTTCATGTATGACTCAGGCTGATGATTATTTTTCTCCATTCTTGCTGAGAAGTGCTTACTGAAAGGTGTCAAGAAAATACTTGAAAGAAGTTTCGTTCATTACGCTTAGTTCATGCAGTTGTTTTATTAGATGCATACAGTCTCTGCTGTGGCTAAAATCAATAGCTTTTAATAAGCTATTTTAAGTGGAGGAACTGCCACCTTGGCAGTGCTGTTGATGTTGTCTGTTGGTAGTTGCAGCATTTGGATTGCCTAGAATTCATTTTGGGAAATGGAGTATCTATTACAGAGTCCAATATTTGCAAATGAGATCAGACCAAATCAGAAAGTCCCGCTTGCCCAGGGGTAGATTTTGAACACAGAGGTTCTGCGGGACCTGAGGAAGTACAATGTGACAGACTCTTCCTGGCTAATGATTACTGGTAGTTTTAAAAAAGCAGCTTTTTTAGCAACACAGGATGCTCACTGCTCTGAACTGGCTGGCAGACAGGCTCCAGTTACAAAATCTAGCACTGGGGTGAGATTCACTTTGAGACTAGGGCACTTACATTGAAGCGCTGGACCAGTAGGTATATAAACTGCCATTACTGTTAATTTCTCACAGGAGTCCCACAAGATCTTTCACAGTCATTCACAGAGTAGCTCAGTTTACTAGAGACTAGGTGTTTAGGGTAAAATGAATTGTTTGCTGGAATCTATTGACTGTATTGATTAGATCATTATTGACTATAATGGGAATTTTAAATACCTAAATTTAAGCCATTTGAATCCCCCCCCAGATATTTACTGGCAACAGACTTATAGCCTAGGTAATGCCACCCTCCTGCAGTGATCCTGACCATAAGACCATTGCATATTGCAGAGTTGCTGGCCCAGATAACATTGAACCTGAGAAGGCGCAGGCCTGTGCTGTGGTGAACATCCCATCTGGCTGTCAGGCCTGTGCTGTGCTGCACTTGCCCTGTGGTCGTGGGGCAAACTCAGCCAGCTGGTTATACCAGAGGAGGCTGCAAGGCTGCTCCCACTTGGTACCTGCAATTGCACCACCTGTGTGGCCTTGCCTTTACCGAAAAGTGCAGCAGGAAGTTCTCCTGTGAATATCCTTCCTGTTTAACAGTAGAAATGATGAATAGAGTTGTTTTATTGTAAGAAAATCCTGTAGTAGCTCAAATGACGAACATGGGGTGACCCTTTCTACAGGCAGGGGCTGCACAGCATGCTGCTTGCTGATCAGAGGCCCATTCGATGCTGCACAGCTTAGGGCTCCCAGCATCTAAAGGGAGGTAAGATTATCTGTACTAGTCTCTCTTTCTTTATAGTGTTAGCTCTAATAAATAGCATTTTAAGTGATACTTTACAGAGTCTGAGTGCCTTTCTAACTGGGATCATAATGGATCAGCATCTCCTGGTGCAAAACACCTCCTTTTCTGATTTTTTTCTTTTTTTCAGAAATACTTGTGGGATTTCTAGCCTACTGCGAAAAAGTAACTTTAGAGGCATATTGATGCTAGTTAAAACAAATATTTTACAATCAAAAAAGTGTTGAGGCTGATTTTGTTCCCTTCTCCAGGTATTGTACAGCTCCAGCTGGCTTGACAGAATTACTTCAAGGTGGAAAAAGCAAAGAGCTGGCAAATGTAATTGTGTGCTACTCCTTTTATTATAGACCAGAATAGATAAATTTTATAGACTGGAGCAGAGGTTTGCTGAGGGCGTTATGCTCTTACACATCTGTATAGGAACAAGCTCTTACAAACAGTATGTACAAGTTGTTTTGTTAAAGGCCGCACATACTAATGTCCTTATATGTGTTCAGGTCATACAGCAGTCACTCCTGTCAATGTATGGGTCTCTACAACCAAGGCCTACAATTAAACTATCGAGATTCTGCTTGAAATCACTATCTCCTTGTTACAATGTCTTCTGCAGCAGCCCACTGCAGCATCTTGCATAATTAAGTATCAAATGCAAAATGAATAAAAAACCTATGATGATAAACCCAAGAACTAA
This sequence comes from Pygoscelis adeliae, assembly GCF_000699105.1. Lineage (NCBI taxonomy): Eukaryota > Metazoa > Chordata > Aves > Sphenisciformes > Spheniscidae > Pygoscelis > Pygoscelis adeliae. Next base: position 5,289,564 of record NW_008825428.1, read on the forward strand.
GATTTCTAACTCTCCTGGATGTTACAAAACAGGTACTCAATGGACCTATTGATTGCAAAGTACATTGTATTCTCCCTCTTGTTTACTTCCTTCCTCTCCTCCATAGCCTTCTTCAGAGAGATGAGGAGAGAGAGAGATAGGTATTAACTGTCTTATCATTCAATCCCACTAACAACACCTCTTATTTCACAGGTAGCAATCATATTTTCTCTCAAATGGTTTATTTCATACACTTCTAATTAAACTTGAAGCAATTATTCTTATCTTACATTTAGCATTAAATTAAATCCTGTGAACTACTGTCCTGGTTTCGGCTGGGATAGAGTTAATTTTCTTCCTAGTAGCTGGCATAGTGCTGTGTTTTGGATTTAGCATGAGAATAATGTTGATAACACATTGATGTTTTAGTTGTTGCTAAGCAGTGTTTATACTAAGTCAAGCACTTTTCAGCTTCCCATGCTCTGCCAGTGAGAAGGTGCACAAGAAGCTGGGAGGGAACACAGCCAGGACAGCTGACCCAAACTGGCCAAAGGGCTATTCCATACCATATGATGTCATACTCAGTATATAAGCTGGGGGGAGTTGGCCGGGGGGCAGTGATTGCTGCTCTGGAACTGGCTGGGTGTCAGTGGGTGAGCGTTTGCATCACCTCTTGTCTGTTTTTTTTTCCTTCCTGGGTTTTGTTCCTGTCTCTCTCTCGTTGTTTTACTTTGCCATTACAATTTATTATTGTTGTTATTATTATTATTTTATTAGTTCAAGTATTAAACCGTTCTTATCTTAACCCACGAGTTTTCTTACTTTTGCTCTTCCAATTCTCTCCCCCATCCCACTGGAGGGGAGGGGAAGGGTGAGCGAGCAGCTCTGTGGTGCTTAGTTGCTGACTGGGGATAAACCCCGACAGTTGTAAAGGGAAAACATTTTTATTCAGCAATATATATCCTATTTATTCCTAAATAACAGGAATGCATTCAAAGACTAACATTACAATCAAGACCATCCCAAAGAGTAAATTCTAGATTGCTCTGCATATTCACAGAAAATAAATAGCAAAATTGCTTAACTGGAACAATGAAGCAAAGCACTGAGTGCTGATGGACAGTCCCAGAAGGAGTTAATAGGAGTTGTGGCATGACCTGACCAGAGACTGACTGTACAGAATGGAATAAACTATGTCAGCAGCAGGTCCAGATAAGCACTCAGTTGCTGTGCAATTGCACTTTCAGTTATTCACCACAATCAAAGCTATAGACTCTTGTCCAGATGCCAGAGCTGAACAGAACAGCTGGAGGACTTCTTGTAATATGCAGAGAAGAGAATTCACCACTCCAGAGACCAGCAGGAGAATTGACAAGTCTATCCATAGCCCTGGAAACAGACAGATCTGAGCAATCAGCCCTTCTGAGCCCCTGGAGACATAGATGGCTGGAAGCAAAAGAAGCAACAGCATTCAAGATGGCATTGCACAGACTGCATGAAAGAATGCATCGTGCGGATG
>NW_008825428.1:5293828-5347496 GCF_000699105.1 Pygoscelis adeliae
TGGAAGTGATCATGGACTGGCCAGAAGGCAAAGATTTTGGAATATCGCCAGAGGAGGAGGTGACGCGTGCTGAGGAGGCCCTAGTGCATAATAGACTGCCAGAAAATGAGAAACAATGTGCACTGTTCACTGACGGGTCCTGTCATATTGTGGGAAAGCATCGGAGGTGGAAGGCTGCTGTATGGAGTCCTATATGACAAGTTATAGAAACTGCTGAAGGAGAAGGTGAATCGAGTCAGTTTGCAGAGGTGAAAGCCATCCAGCTGGCTTTAGATATTGCTGAATATTGTTTTAGTTGTTGCTAAGCAGTGCTTACACTAGTCAAGGACTTTTCAGCTTCTCCTGCCCTGCCAGTGAGAAGCTGGGAGGGGGCACAGCCAGGACAGCTGACCCAAACCGGTCAAAGGGACATTCCGTACCATGTGACATCATACTCAATATATAAGCTGGGGGGAGTTGGCCGGAGGGCACCGATCGCTGCTCGGGAACTGACTAGGTGTCGGTCGGTGGGTGCTGAGTGGTTGCATCACCTCTTGGGTTTGTGGTGGTTTTTTTTCTTTTTCTTTCCTGAGTTTTGTTCCCCTCTCTCTCTCTCTCTCTCTCATTGTTTTACTTTCCATTATGATTTATTATTGTTGTTATTATTATAATATTATTATTTCAAATATTAAACTGTCTTTATCTCCACCCATGAGTTTTCTTACCTTTTTTTTCCCGTTCTCTCCTCCATCCCACCGGGGGGGCAGAGGGTGAGCAAGCAGCTGTGTGGTGCTTAGCTGCCGACTGGGGTTAAACGACGACAACTAGGCTTCTTTCTTTTTTTCTGAATATCTTGGCACTAATTTGAACTAATAAAGAAATCATAGAAACATTTGTGTTGAGTCAGAAGCTATGTGTTATGAGTTGCTTACATTTTATAATGACTAGGCACTCAATTTTTTTAGTTTTAGATAATTGCAGAAAGCAGAAGTAATTTCAGGTCTTTAATGATAGACAACTTTTCTACTCATTTTCAGTAACTCTTTGCTGGTAGAAAGGAAGATTATATTGCCAGCTCTACTACAACTATTTTGTGTTGGTTTAAATTTATCCTTACTCATGCTGCAAACTCTTACTTACAATGAATTTTGGTAATCCCAACCTGGGATCACAAGAAAACAAGGCTTGAGATGCCATGGGAGAGGATGAAATGCCACAGGCCAGGATGAGGTGTGGTGATGCTTGGTGAGGTGAAGTGAGTCCCAGCAATGGTGTAAATGCCTGGAGGGGAGAGAGAAATCATGGTGGGTGAACCGCTGGGTGGCCAACTCCTCCACGTTCCTCCAAGGGCAAAGCCTCTTCAGTGGTAGGCAGGAGCAGGGCCAGCTGTGCCCTTACAGGCCATCACCATGGCTCCCCTCATGGTGCTGTGCAAGGCCATGGCTGGCATAGGAGTGGAATGGTGTTTGTTCCAAACTAGTGTCAGGCTCAGGAGAAAAGGCCTGGCCATTACCAAAAATGGTTCAGAGGCACCTGTGTGTTTGAAATCTTACTTTTAATGTGCACTCACTTATGCAAGGTGGTTGCTGAGTGCTTCTTTATGTGTGTTTGTAGAGGCTGAACCTGCACATGTTTTACTATCAGGAAGTGACAAACACGCTTGCACACGGTGCCCATCGGTCCCTGTCTCCAGCGGTCAGATGTCGCAGCACTGCTAAGGCCCAAGTCTGCCAGCTTCGAGACGTGAAGACCAAAATCACCCCTTTGGCTGGGAAAGTCTTTCTGTCATGCTCAAACAGCCATGCACAGGTGCAGTGGGTTTGGGTGTGTTCAAATGCAGTGCCGCGTCTGGTGCCGATGGGTGTGCGGGCCATGGAACTCGCTGGGGCGTGCAGTGAGACAAGGATGTGCGGTGGGGCTGTGTGCTGTGGGCAGGGGCCATGCAATGGTGCTGCATGCTGCCTCTACACGTGGCACGTGGGGGGGCAGACCTCGCCACTTTGGGATAAGGAGGCTGGAAATTGCCTGGAGTCAAGGTTTTCCATTTGTGCTGGAACTTCATTTTTGAGGTAGCCCTTTTCACTGTCGGTACATTAGATTGTAGAGCTACAGTCTGATCTCTTCCCTTGTGATCTGTGAAATCATCTCTTTACTGCTCTTACCATGTCCTCCATGAACTTCTGTCCTCCTCTCCTGTTCTGCCTGCTTCTTACTTCTTTCAGTCCCTCATCTGCATCTTTTATCCTTAAGTAGCCTTTCAGGGACCAGATGCATAGCTAACTGTTTGCTTCTAGCCCTCTTCCTTTACTGTGCTTTTCCCTGTGTTTAAGTTTACCTTATTACTTGCTTTTCTTTAACCTTTCTTATCTTATCTTTATCTCTTGATTACAAGTTAAAAGCTGACAGCTTTTAAGTAAGGGATGGTAACTTACTCAATACTTAGTAACATGATGTCAGGCTGTGACAGTTCTGTTGAAGAATTAAAAAAAGTTGGAGTTCACACACTCTTCTTGTCTGTAGTAAGATGTTATGAGTATTAATCCTTCATATGCAGAGAATGGAAGATTAAAGAACAATTCCACTTAATTCACATTTCTTTCTATCTTCTTCCCTGCCCCCGCCCCCCCCCTCGGTGCCACTCAAACCCTTCATTTTTCACTGAATAAAATAGGATATCATATTACTTGTCAGGTGCTTTCATGCAGGTACAATTTCTTCATGCTTGCTTACTCATCTCTGGAGGCTAAATCAGTGGTTTTCAGGAAAGCAACATAGTGGATGTAACTGGAATGGGACCAAGTTCCAGAACTGAGATCTTGTTGTTTTTAAATTTGGAAAATTATGGCACCTACATAAAATAAAGACTAATGTAACTATTTTTATAGAAGCAATGCATTTAAAAAACCTGCCTTTTAGAGAACTTTATAGTAGTAAGATCCAGGGGTAATGAATCCTGCCTTTCATTATATCAAGCAAAAGTTTTGTCATTGATTTCAGTGGGGGCAAGATTTTGCTTGGACACACTTGAAACAGAGAGATAAGGTCAGTTTTGAAGGCATTGTCACTATTCAGAACTTATTGAAACATCAAACATACTGTTAGGAAAGTACAGCAGAACTACTGTGGAAGATAAATGCATTGTACCATTTTGACTTAAAAAATAGTGGAAACAACTGTCCATTTTTGAGCTCTAATTGGTGAACTCTACTTTTGAGAACTGCTGCAGTGGCTCAGATTTATAATAATCTAGACAAATCTGTCCTGTAATTTTTTATATCTTAACCAAAGCAGAGGAAGGAAAAGGCAAAATTTGGTCGTGGTTTAACCTCAGTTGGCAACTGAGCACCACGCAGCCGCTCACTCACTCACCCCCCCACCCCCGGTGGGATGGGGGAGAGAATCGGAAAAGTAAAAGTGAGAAAACTCGTGGGTTGAGACAAAAACAGTTTAATAATTGAAATAAAATCAAATCATCATCATAATAATAATAGTCATAATAAGATTATACAAAGCAAGTGATGCACAATGCAATTGCTCAACACCCACCGACCAATGCCCAGCCAGTCCCCGAGCAGCGGCCCCCCCCAGCCAGCTTTCCCCCAGTTTATGTACTGAGCATGACGTCGCATGGTATGGATTGTCCCTTTGGCCAGTTTGGGTCAGCTGTCCTGGCTGTGCCCCCTCCCAGCTTCTTGTGCACCTCCAGCCTTCTCAGTCGGTAGAGCATGGGAAGCTGAAAAGTCCTTGACTAGTGTAAGCACTGCTTAGCAACAACTAAAACATCGGTGTGTTATCAACATTGTTCTCCTCCTAAATCCAAAACACAGCACTGTACCAGCTACTAGGGAGAAAATTAACTCTACCCCAGCCGAAACCAGGACAACAAGCTAGTTACTGTATATGTGTTTTTAATTTCTTATCTTTTGAATGTTTCAGTTGTGTATAAGCATAACCTAGGATGGTGTATGGCAAACCTAGAGGAATTGCTAATAGATTGATTTTGAGCATTATATAGCTATATTAATTTCCTTTATGTAGACATCATAAGTTCTTGGGTTTTTAGGTGCAGTGCTAAACTACTGAAGAGTGTGATCCTAAGTTAATTAAGTAAAAAGCAAGAGAGAAATACATGATGACAGTTCAGACTGACACATTAATCATCAGTGTTAAAGATCATCTTTTTACTTCCTGCTAGCTCTTATTAAAAAAATCTGAAAGCTTCAAAAGCATGGGAAGCCTAGCTTCCTTCTTTTATGTAAAACTTTTGCAAGAGAAGAACGAACATGTCTGCTTCTAGACTTCTGTGGTTTTGCAGTGAAGTGTTGCTTTCATCTGAAATATTTTCTTCAAATGTGGAAACAAAAATCATTTGATCATAGAACTTACGCATTCTGTCTCTCCCTAACCGTATCTACAAACTCTGTCTTATTCATTCATTGGTAGAATTGAAAATAACAGTTCATGTATTACTGGGGAGAGACTGAGAGTTTTAAAAATATTTTGTTTGAGATATTAATTAAAATTAATTGGCATTAGATCTTAATTAGTTCATGGATTTAATATTATGCCAATATTATTAATTTCTTTCAGTCTGCACGTGATTTTTCATTCATGAAGCATGAGTTTTCATTTTACTCCTCTAGAGCTGCTTATTTCTATTGCACTTTTTAACTTCAGCATCTATATGTATTTCAGTTTTGAGTTATCATTTCTAATACTTTTAACTTCAAGTAAAACCACTTTGCCGGGAAGAATGACCAAATTAGAAAATAAAACATAAACTGAATTTATCTTAATGACTTGGAAAACCAAACCTCAGACGGATGTGAATGTTTCAAAATATACAGCTAGATTCAACACAAAATAGGGGGGTGGGAGGGAAAGAATTCCACTGGTTTGCTATTAACTTGCTTTCTTAATTGGAATAGGGAGAAATAATCTTTGTCCCTTTTGCCCCTGGGAAAGCTGCAGATGTGCTTGTGCTAACTATAGGCCTGTGGATATTCATCTTGGTCTAACCCCTTTTGGAAATTAATGGAAGCAAAACAGTTGAATACTTTGAGAATATGTGCACAATTACTAAGTGTCACTTAGTCACTTAACAGTGAGTTTTAGAGTTAATACACTTTTATTATCTTTGAAAAGTACATTCTTTCATAATTTATTAAAATTATCAATATGCTAATTTATAATAATAAGCACACTAGAAATTCTACTAGCATCAGATGCTGCTATGTGTCAATGTTTCAGAGCTGGCGGTTCATAATGTATAACTATGGTAGTTAAAAACTCTTTAGTAGCATTAAGAATTTGTCTGGGGGCCAGAAAGCTGTTGAATTTGTTTTGTTCTTGGGCTTTCAAGTTGTCTTCTGTCAACGGGGTTAATGGAAGAACCCCGTTGGGGTTCTTGGGCAGTGTGAATTCTCATCAGATGCCTTCCAACTAGATGCCCCGTTGTATAAAATACAAGTTTTTAATAATCTTCTGCACTGACAAAAGCAAACGTCTGTTTTTGCTGAAATGGATGAAATTGAACATCTCTGACAGGAAAATAGCGCCTTAAAATAAATCAGTTTCCTACGGAAACACTGTCTTGCTTTTCCACTAGTGGAAAAACTTGTATTGTAAAATCTTGATAGCTTACTTGGTTAAAGAATAACACCTATGTATTGCTGCCATGTAGTAAAAAAAATAAATTAAAAAATACTGATTTTGTGCTGGCTAGTGTCATACATTTTTTGGGGACCTGATCAGATTTTTGGACTAGTGATTCTAGTTAATAATTCAATCTGCTGGTGAATGCTAATTCTTCATTTATTTACCTTTGTAAATATGTTAGTGCAACAATGGAAATTTCTTTTAAGAGCAATTAGAAAACTTACGTATTTCAGATGATGACAGTAGTTTTCTGTAGCCAATAGTATATAGATTTGAATTTGCCTGGTTTGCTGCAAACAGATTGCTAATCCTTACAACCTTTTATATAATCCTTACAATTATTTATATAATCCTTACAATCCTTTTATATTCTGTGGCTGGGTCTTGCTCAGGTTATTGAAGTGTTTAAAAAATCATGGTCATCTGCCTAGATTCTGGAATTTATAAGCAAGAAAATGTATTTCTGTAAATACAAGAAGAGAGTCTGAAAGGCAACAATAGGATTTCTTTTTTAATCAATTGCTGATGATTCATAAAATATAATGTAACACTGAAAAAGGGTCAAAAACATTTTTTTTGTCTGCTACACTTGTTAAATAATGACATATATGTGCTTGACTTGCCTAAATGAGTAATGTACTCTTCAACAAAATAACTAATTTTACCTTTCATAATGTTGAACATTTCACAACCCAGTGTTAGTGGATACTCCATTACTTTAAACAGAAGTCAAATCTAGCCAAATCTACAAAACAAGTATTCTGTGCCAGATGATTTATCAAGTCTGAGATCATTATAATGTCCCCTTTGCTGCATAACTGAAGCTTAAGAGGCAAGTTAGGGCAACAGCCTAATTTTCCTGTTTCTCTTGAAGTGGTTAAGGATATTTTTTGATTCCTTGCTCTTTTTTTGTACGTCTTTCTCTCTTTTACTCTTTTTTTTTTCCCCTTTTTTCCCCTTTTTCTTTCCTTTCTTATTCTGTGCTATTTTTACCTGTAGCTCTGGAAAAAGATAAGCCAAGTGAGTTTTCCTCTCTGTCTGCAAATCTTGCAGCTTTCGGAACACTCATCTCCAGTAACAGGCTCAAAGCCTTTGCCTTGTTGCTGAGAGACCCCATCTCCTGACCTTACAAGCTCTGCTTGTTGAGGCTGACGGCTTCATTCAGCACTACCAAGAAAAGTAGCAAATAGTTGGCTTTGTGGATGGAGATGTGCTTTTTCAGGAGTATTTGACTTCGGAATCTTGAAGATTAGTATAAAAGATTCTGACTTTGACCTGGTATTCACAGAGGAATCAGTGCACCAGTGAGAGCTGTGGGCTGGTTTGGGGTTTTTGTGTGTTTTTTTTGTTTTCTGCCTTTTTTTTTTTTTTAAATCCGCTCATGTTACCTGCATGTCAGGATGCTGTGGTTTTCTCACCAATGGTACTCGGTCTGGTAAACACAGGAGAGTGGTAGCATTGCTGACTGCATGATCGACTCAGTACCTTATTCAGGCTTGTTTATTTATTGCACAACATAGAGGTAATTTACATTTGGATTGCAGTGTATGCTAGTGACATCTCCCATTTGGCACTGCTGAGTAAGGTGAGTTGACGGTTATCCAATGGGGAGTGTTTCTTTAAGGCTTTCTTTACAGTCTTGTAATGCTCTGTAGCATAAAAATGAATAATAACGAAATTCATCAGAGCAGCTAATTTAAAAGCTATAAAAAAAAAAGCAGGGTGAAAACCTGTTGAAATATTTGTTTTTTATGAAAGTTAGTAGATAGGAGCTGCTTCTATGCCATGACCTCTGTGCAAAGCTGAGGTCAAAAGCCGTCCCGGCAAACACGGGAATGTGGCAAATGCTTTTATCTGCTGTCTGTCCCTCTAAGGTTTTGAGACTCCTCCATTTATTAAGTAAACTCAGAGTGCTGCCTGGGGAGCCCTGCTCTGAGGCACCGCTTATTCTGGTATCCTGCAGAGCGGCAAGGAAGCATGGATAGCAGGTTCATGGCAAGCTCCCCTTTTACAACAAGAGCTGGCCAGAAATGAGTGGCTCTTCGGAGCCACTCATTACTAATACAAAACCCCTATCTTTTCTCTGCAACAGCTGACTTTGTATTTAAAGTGCTCATGAATAAAGACCCACGTCCTGCTAGTCCTGGTGTTCAGACCGCCTGTTTCCCAGAGAGGCGTCCCATCTCCCCAGCGCCGAGGCGGGCGCAGGCCCAGTACAGGGCAGTGCGCTCCCATAGGCCGATGGCAGCCGTCAGAAGGATGCTCTTGGTTTAGGTTTGTAAATGCTTGTATAAACCATTTCCTTTCTGACTCCTTTTACTTGTAACTTTTCTTCGCAGATAATTCCTGAAGAGCAGAGCACAATTTTTAACTACAGAACATTTAAAAACAGTGGAACAGAATGAAAGTGAGAACATGATCTAGAATAATTTTGCCTCTTAGCATCCTACTTTTTCTTTACTATATTTAATTCTGTCTTTCCCTTTCCAGTAGCCTGTGGTAGTTACCTCTGTTCTAGATAACAAAGCAATCACTACGTCATCTGTTTTTAAAGGGAGTGGAAATCCCTTTTCTTTGAGGAGGAGAGTGAAGCCAGGTTGATTATGTTTTTCTCCCAGCAGGACGTGCTGAATGTGGGTGCATCTGCCTGCCTGCAGATGGAGAACTGGAGGGTAAGGTCTGATAGAGAGCACATCGTGGGGGAGGACACAGAAGACAATGCAGTTCCTAATCTTAGACAGGAATTCCTTGAAGTAAAAATTTTCGGTCTTGATTCAAGTCACATAAAACTAGCCACTTTTTTCTGCTTGATTAGAGTTGATTTGGTTCACAGAGGAATGCAGTTTGTATTGAAGCCAATGTGTATCGAGCCAGTGCTAGATAAGTAAGGGCAATGTAAAGCAAGGACCAGGAAGGCATGTGAGAGGTAGGAGCACTGTGTTGGCTGACCTTGTTTTATGGAACTGCACCCTGGAAAAAACAGTCTCTCTCTCAGCATCTCTGAAAAGAAAAGAAATTGTGCCCAAACTTCCTTAAATAGCCTTTCTGGCAGGTCTTCATTAATTGCAACAGGCTGAGTTAAAATTCAAGGGGCTTTTATTAAAACACTAACAGAATTGGCTCATAGCTTTTCTCAAAAACTGGGGAAACTAAATCAAATCATCTGGGCACTACATGCATAATCTATCTCTGCTTAGAGGTAGAGAACCAAATAATACTTTTTGGGGGAGAGGGAGGAGAAGGGAGAAGGTTGGGGAGAGGAGAGCAAAAAGAGCTTATCGCATCACTTTCACTGCTTATCACTTTCACCCTTCTTCCAGTTTGGCTCCAATACAAGTTTCTAAGTCTTTACCACTTAACGCAGTTTAGACTTATAGGTAGGGATCTTCAAAGGATTTGTGAATGATCCTGAAGGATGTGTTCTGTCCATTGGTTGTTTTTACAAGTTGTTCTGTATTAACTTTGCATTTCAAGAGGGCGGAAAGGTCTGGAGGGATTGACGTAGAATCTGTGCCATGGAAGGGAGACTCCCTATGTAGTTTTCTGCCCTCTTCAAAAGCTTTTGCTGGTCTTTATCCAGAACTTGTTTTACCAGGTCTGCAAACTGAAGCATTGTGCTAAGGTGTCTGCTGACCTGCAGTACAGCTTGGTTATCCAAATACTCCAGATATTGTGAAATGGGATATTATCTCTTAATAGACCTTATCAAGGTCCTTATCATGTCCTTCTGTTCAGCTCCCCTTATTTCCCAGCAAGTCTTTTGAAGCATCTCAGATTCTCAGTCTTAGTCCCTCTGAAAATCTCAAGGAGGGACTGCTTTTTTCCCTTGGTCTTCAGGTCAGCACGCTTATACACAGATACAGGCTTAGGAAGCCTTTATGGTATCATCACGCTTGGTATAAAAAGGTAGGGAAATGTATGTGGGAAATGTAGGGAATTTTTATTCTAGGGACTTTAACTGTGGTACAGCATGAGGTTGTGATGTAGATTGTGATCTGGTAATCAACCTGGGTAAAAATACTAAGTTTTGATAAATGAGTGAGGATTGCTTATAATATTACAACCTCATTTTCAACTTCAAATCCAATCAAGGTATTGCTGATTTCAGTTTGTTTTGGAAAGTCTGTGTTGTAAGCTGGAGCTTGTAAACTGTAGTCTGGGATCTTACTGAGGAATAGCTCATACACCTGCACAAGGAAACAGAGTGAAAAATTTCTGTCCCTGTCAGTCAGAGCCCTCAAACTCCACTCTTCTAAACAAAATAATGTGTAATAGTACATAGTATAATGGTTCTTCCTGTTCTGAAATCCTTTCCTTGTAATGAAGGAAAAGCATACGTGTTACTGCTGTCATATCTGGGCTTCTTCTAGTTTCAAATGCAATCTCCTGTCTTGTGTTCTCTGCTTCTCAAATTAAAATCTTCTGAACTGATTTCTTTCATGTAGATCTGTTTGTGTCACTGCCAGCCAGCATGCACTGAAAGCTGCAAAATGCCAGTATGTACTCTGTATTTATTTCATAGAAACAGATCTAAAAATGTAAAAGTGATTTGTGCAGTGCTTTTAACTTTAACATAGTTCCATTAATTTGTGCATGTTTCTATTCTCAATCATCATGCTCTGCATATAGGATGATAATCCTGTGTAGGAGCACTGGTTTTTAAATTGCCACCTAAATAATACTACTTTTCCTTTGGTAATTTGTTTGCTCATAGACCTGTTCTTAGTAAAAGCAGAGCCATGGTAAGGGAGATATAAATCTTACTGGTGATACTGGCTATTGTGGCCCAGGACTGGCTGCAGGTAAATAGTAATGACTGATAGTAGGTGCTGGCAGCATCACACCAACCCACCTGGATTATTGCCAAGAGAAATATCTGTTTAGTCCTGCTGGGTGATTATTTCTGTCTTTCTAAGCATATGATGCAGTCCAGCAATTGCTTCAGATGTTGTTGAGGTGGGTAGGCAGTGGCTCAACAAAGTTGCAGTAATCAATTTTCTGTTAAAGAAAATAAAACATACTGCTAGTAGTGAGTGGGAGGGAGTGTGTTGAAGAAGGCTGGTTCCAAAATGTTGCTTGTGAAATATGCAACATTTTGATGATCTTTGAAAAGAGAAGTGCTCTCGAGTGTACCAGAAAAACCCTTTTTGTGATATCTTCTTGAGTAATTTTGACTTTTGGTGTGAATCCTGTTGTTAATAGTGAAACCGGTCAGGATGTTGTCAGATATCCTTTGATACTGTATGAGAAAGCTAGTGCAATCATTGAAGTTATTAGAGTGGGGAAAGAGAGGATGATAATAGCATAGGTGAATGAAGGGACTGATACTGGTGTAGGAAAAAATAGTGAATATTTTGCTATTGACTTGTGTGTTTAGGACTTCTCACTTTCATTAACAGGTAAAATTTCACAGGTATCCTAGCTAGACATGATTTCTTTATCCTGGATACTAATTCATTTTACTGAAGCTTTTTTGTTTCCTTTTCTCCCCAAGACCACTTAAATTCATTGGCAACATCCCTGTACTCTGAGAGGTAAAATTTTTCAACTGACTTCTAAAACTATAATCATTCCAACAGCATAGTAAAGAGATTAATTGAAGATTTTTCCTCATTTTTCAGTGCAAAAGTTCCATAGGTTGTGAGAAATGGATGTGGCTAATCACCATGTGTTTACAGATATGGACTTTTACATTCTCTTCTTGTTCAGTTGTAACAATACAGTTGCAAAACCAAACCCAAACACAGTTTTATGCTTGTCATCTTTTTTTTCCAAAGTTGGGAAGAAATTATTACCTACCTCTACTGATGAAGGTATGACTTCAAATGCAGAAAAAAACGTTGAATGTAGTCACTGTGCAGGTCACAGAATTTGAATTTAAAGATGAAGATAATGACAGTTTTCCTTACTCAAGTGATGCTGGTATAATGAAAGTTGATGAGGTCCTGTTGAAATCGCTGATTCTACTAGATTTCCTTCCTTTAGCACAGAGATACAGAGATGTTAGCTCCTGTGAAGTAGAGGAGATACAATAGTAGGAAACACTTTTTGAAGCAAAACCCACAGACAGAAGTAGCAGGGGGGAGAAAAATGTCTGTGTCCTTCAAAGTGTTGCTCTGCATCTTTTGTGTTACGAATATTTGCACTGGTGATGGGAGGCAGCAGAAGGAGTGGCCCAGGAAAGTGCTTAACTGAGAATGATGACATTGAACTTTTTGGACCAAGTGCTTTCTTGAAAAGAGTCTTGGAAGTGCAAGAATTTATTTGCTTTTGTATTGATTATTTTGGCAGTCAGGAAAAAAGATCTTAGTTTGTTCTATGCGATTTTTTCATTTCAAAACATGATCCCAATCAACAACAAAATCTTTTCTGACCATGCCAATGTCAGATCTTTCATACCGGAAAACTGTTTAAGTCTGTCTGAAGGTACTGTTATTAAAAACATCATATCTGAAATGTTGGCCACAGCCCAGAGAATGGCATATATTTGGACCAGGTCCCCTGCCACAGTCGTCTTCTGAGAAAAGTGTGTTTTCTGAACAGTTCTCTTACATTAATGGCCCAATAACGTACCAAATATTGGCACAGAGTGGCATAAATTGTCCCTTTGCGAAGGCAGGTACAGTATATTAATCTGTAATATAACTAATACACCTAACGTTTTTCCATTTTAAGGTTTGAAAAATCTTAAAGTGCTCTCTTTGGGCCTCTGGTCACTAGCCTCCCAGACCTCCGTGCCTACTGGGAGAGTTTCGGGGAGAGAAATGCTACCTATGTTAAAGGAAGATTGAGTTAGAGTCTATGTAAGCAAACTGAGACTGCTGGATGTGCATCCAATGTTGCTGTTATTGTGAGGGGGCTATTCCCCATCTCTTTTGAAAGCTTGCGGTGATTATAAGAGGTCTCCAGTGACTGGAGAAAGGTAAATAACATGCCCATTTTCAAGAGGGAAAAGAAGGATATCCAGGGAACTGTACATGGAATAAATCTTCCTGGAAGCCATAGCCAGGCACAGGAAGGTAAATAAGGTGGTTGAGAACAGCCTTTACCAAGGACAAATCATGTCTGACTAACCTGATTACTTTCTGTAATGAGACAGCTGGCTCTGCGGACAAGGGGAGAACAGGTAAACAATGATGTTTTCCTTGACTTAATCAAGCATTTTGATATGGTTGCTTACAGCATTGTAGACTGGTGGCCACAACGTGGGTGGGAAAGCAGCTGCACTATATGTCTCAAAGAGCAGAGGTGAACAGCTTGAAACCTAATTAGTGGCTGCTTACAAGTGATGCTCTTTAGAGGCTGATACTGGTGCAAATAGTGCTTAACATTTTCATCATTGGCCTGGATGATGGGATGGAAGGTGCCCTTATGTTTGTCAATGACAGTGAAATGAGTGGGGGAGGGAGGCAGTCTATATGCTGGGCTGTACACGGGGCTAGCATTCAAAGGGACCTCAGCTAGCTGCAGGAGTGGACCAAAAGGTATCTGGTGAAATTCAGTAAGAGCAGACATAAAGTCCTGCAGCTAGGCTGGCATAACCCCCTGCAACAGCAAAAGCTGGTGAGTGACTGGCCACGAAACAGCTGTGAATGGTGACTCATATTAAATTCTCACTGTGCCATGAAAGCTGTCTGCATGCTTGGTGGCCACAGTACGTGTAGCTAGCATAGCAAGGGAAGTGATTCTTCCCCCTCATTCAGCACTTGAGATTGCATCAGGTTAGTACTGATGCAATGTAGTACTGTGTGGAGATATGTCCATCCTTCCCCCCACCCGTAAGGAGATTGCTAAACTGGAATATGTTCAGCAGATGGCTATCACAATGGTTAAGGGGATGGAGCACAGTGGAGATTTTACACTCTTGAAACCACAGAGTTGTCATTTTATAAAGGGATAAATATATACAATTATTTAATACAAAATGGGTCATTAAAAATTGCGTGCTTTTAACACCTAAGATTGTGTGGGCTGAGAAGTTCTGATGTGAAAACAAAATCTGATACCTTTGCTAGGAAGCAGTTTGGAAAGAATACTGTTCTTTCCAAACGTACAAAGGTTAAGAAAAATAAAGTAATATCTACCCCTAGTATTCCAATTTGCATTATGAAAAAGATTAAAAATAAACAGATTAAAGGAGTTTTATGATTGGTTTATTCAGTATTCTCCTTTTACACTTATTCTAGTCTGTTTTGGTTTCCATAGCTACTAGTTTAATCGTGATGCACAGAGCTATTTCTAATTACAGTATATGCCAGCATAAAATTAATTCTTTGAGTATCTTAAGTAACAAACAGCTTGCAGCTTGTTCTTTGGCATTTTATTACCACAAATCCTGAAGTAGCACATTAGCACATCATATTTAATCTGTTCGATTTTATTAAAAAGAAAATAAGTCTTTAAATGTATACCTGCTTAGATCTGTGTCAAGGGAGACACATTAAAGAAGGAATGTATTGTACGCAAGGTTGATGCATTCATTTCAAATTAGATAGCACTTGTAAATGATCAGAGGCTAAGATTTGTTGTACTGAACATCCCATACAATCCAGTTTTGCTCTCTAGTTTTTATCAGTGTGAAGTCTCTGTGATGTCTTTAAATTCTCCTTAGGCAAATATGTGTTTTTCTTTACAAAATAAAGGGAATGAATTAGACATATTTTCTGTCCTGAAGAACTTGCAATATGCAGGACTCAGGTTCTACAACTGAGTGCGGGTGAAGCAGACGTACAGTTCAGTGAGAAGTTATTCAAGTGCAGTGATTGCAGGATAGGTCAGAAATGAAAAAAGGCTGGATCTTCCAAGAAGTGCTAAACGTGAACAGTAGAGAAGTCAGTGGCAGCTGATGATCAGCGCTGTCAAAAACCATGCCAAGACTTGATGATACTTACTTTCTAAATGAAACAGACATTTGTCTCATTATTTTACCTTATTAGTGTACAATCTTCTCTTATGTCAAATAATATTTATATTTTATTTCCTTATTCAACTGTCTTCCACCTCCAAAGCCCTGGCTATACTAACACATTGTCTTTCTAAATATGTTCCTGCAATGTAAAGTAGAATGAATAGAATCAGAACTTTTTGTATTGTGATTGTTGTCTGACAATAATAGCATGCTTAATTAAAATGTCTTCTCCATCTTTTTAACTGTTAATAATCTGTGTCTTCAGGAATCCAAAATAGTCTTTCCTCAAATGTTTAGGATAAAGTAGACATTTGCAGATTTGTAGAGATTTGAACTGGAGTTAGAATTTAAGTTTTTTTGAAATACTGAATTTTGAAATATACAGAAGCAAAACTATTTTATGACTGTTGCTATACAGGTCATCCATTTATCAAATCTAGAGTTAAGTGCGAAATACAGACTTCTTGTTTGCTATGTGGTGAGTGTTTTGGCAGTTTAATACTTTTTATGTTGTTTCATTGACTCACCTAAACAGTGAAGTAGTATGCATTAAGAAATATGGCGCATACAAAAACCTAATTTAAATAATTCTAAAATTATTGAGATAATTATCATTCAAACTGGTGTAAAGATGGCTTATTGAATGCACTTAATTGATGCACTTTTTTTACTCTTGTTTCTGACTTGAGACCAATGTAGATCTTTCTTCTGAGTTTCTTCTAATTAGCAGAAAAGAATAGGTCTCTGTTAGGGATGAATTTCTACTCCTATGAGAAAAACTTACATCAGTAGAACTTGTTTAAAACCTGAACTGCTACACAATGAATACTTTTGATACTAATCTTCCCTTTGACTTCAGTAAAAGTCTTTCTGTGAGCAAACGGTATGAATTGGGATCTGAATACCTTTGTAAATAAGATCTAGAATTTTAAACTTTTAAAAACGATACACTGACTTTACTTGATTTACAGGTATTAACTATGTTTAATGAGTATGGAAAGCTTATGATCATTTGAGTAGCTTTTAACACATACTTCCCTTCAACAATGTTTGGATCACAGAATAGACAGAAGATCCAGTGCCTCTCCCATTTGCTTCTTCCATAAACATCCTTGCTATATTGTATAGTGAACTCTGTTTTTTTATATAATGTACATTATATGCTTGCAGTTCTTAAAAAAACTTTGCCAACCTTTATTGAACTTCCCTAGAACCTGCACTAGCAGAAGTTTATAATTCATTCACTTCTGGATTAGTTTTCACATGTACATCAAAAGATGCTACATTCATTGTAAGATAATCATTATTCTCTCATTTGCCACTTGGAAAATTATTTGCAGACTGGGATTTTTCATGAGTTTTTTTATGTTAAATTTGTCTTGCTTCATCTTTAGCCTTCATCTCAAAACTTTCTAAGATTTCTTATGTAGAAATCTAACTGCATGAGATGACTGGTCTACTAGACTTCAAAGGTATTTTTTTACATTTTGAAATATATGCTTTTTTCAGGGACTTTATTTCTGGTCACATGATTAATTTATCCTGCATTACAACAAATCAGAATATGCTTTTAACTGAAAAACGTAAAAATATTTCACTTTCTCATCTGTAAAGTACTCTTTAAGAAGGTGAAATATTAATGTGGTTAAAAACATAGTTCTGTGAGCACTGTGTAAAAAATTCTGTTTCACCAGTACTGGTAGAGCTACTAATCTAAATTGACCTGGCAATAAAAGAACCACAGTTAAAAGAAACAAAAACAAAAATAAAAAAATAAACAACTCCCCCAAACAAAAAAAGTAAGTTTGCTGTTTGATGCAGAATGCTTGGAATGTTTCTTTTTATGCTCTCTCAGCTGTAGGGCACTCCCATCATGTTACTATCAAAAAATGCTGTAATAAATTAGAGAGAGTAATCAATAGAAGTTGGCATATAGCACAGCACACTCAAACAAAATCCAGTCTAAAAACTCCCACAATTCTTGATATTCCCATATATTCCCATGAACACTGTTCTAAAAGTTCAAGTAAATAGGCAAATCCGGGCTTCAAAAACTATGGGGCTGTACTAGCAATACATAAGCACTTGCTTCCCTCATTAGAATTAACTGTGAAATTCCTTGTGGAATTTCCAAATGACTTGTGGATTCTTGCTTCAAAATGTATTGACATTTTCAAGTAGATTGGCATCTTATTTGAACAGAGTGGTTGGTCATCATTTATTATTGGCGGATGGAAGTGATATCTCTGTGTTATCGTTTATAGTCGACTCAAACCTTGTTCTGTCCCGATTCTTCAAGCCTAATGGATAAAGCATAGAGAACTGCTTCCATCCATTTGTTTTAAATATATTGACAATTTACTCTTTTATTTCACTATCTAAATGAACTTGTAGCTATCCTAGTATGTTTGAATGACCAAATAATTGCTAGATACTTCTCTGGTGAACTGAGGAGGGAGAAAAAAAATACTATAGAAGAGACACAAGAACTGATGGATCATATGAGAATGTATTTTCATTTTTTCCTCATATTTAGTGATAGAGGAAGTGTGAATTGAGCCTGCAAATGTAAAGAAGTGAACGTTAGCAAGTTCAGAGTTAAAATGATACGACTTGTTTTAAAGGTAGTTGAATCCTGCTAGATGCGAGGTGGCAGCTTCTCTCTGTTTCCAGGCAGTCTGTAGCCAGGGTGCTTCCCAGCGAGCACACACATATACACACACAAACACACACATTACAGGCACAGCCAGCCTTTGTGGGCATCTACACAAACACACAGAGAGCTCATAAACATGAACATGAGCCAGACAAGCATACTGACCAGTAGCTTGCTTACGTGTATCAGGTCTCTTTTATTCCCCGATGCCTCTCTGTTTTGCTGGTCTTGTCCCTTGTTGATTCATCTTGATCCCTCCTTATCTCCACCCTCGTCTTCCCAAAATTAATAACTTGCATGTAATTACTTCTACCCCATGGGTCCCAGTTGTACCTAGGTACCACTGGCTTTGCAAGAGTTCACTCCCCAAAAGGTCCCCATCGCCCCCCTTTAATTACCCATGAGATTCAGCCATTTCTGTCCTGACTCTCCCTTAACCACCTGTGAAATCTGGCCATTCCTCTCAGTGTGATTTGCAACTTTTGTCAGATTCTCACTCTGTTATTCAATATGTCTGGCAATTTCTCATATCATGTTCAATAGTTATGTTGTGTTCAGACAGCTAAACGCAATGCCAGAGCCCGGTCATCTGCCCGCATACCTTAACAACTCAAACAAACACAGAACAAACACTCAAACAAACATCATCTGTTGATGAAATAGTGCAACATATTTTTCACAGGCAATTCAACATGGTGTCCTATTTAGTGAGTGCAACTTCCCGGCTTTTTTCTCCTGAGGCAGTGTGTTGGTTTGTCTGGGGTTTTGTTTTATTTTTTTTTTTAAACTTCCCAACACTTCTGTACAGATGTGATAGAATCCAGATTCTTCAAAATTATTTTCAGGCTCACCTATGCTATTTCTTTGCACAGGTGTTTTGTACCCGCAAAAGAACCTGCATGTACGAAGGAACAGATGTATGAAAATTGTGCCTGCATGAAGGGAGATTCTATTTACTAAAGCTGTAGTTAGGTGGCCGTGTGCTTGTTAGATTTGTAGGAAATTGTAGGTGCTGAGCAGCTAAGGGTTATTATCTAGCCTTTATGCAGGCTGTTCAAGACCACTTTTGAAAGAAAAAAAAAAATTCTTAAGAAAAGTGTGGCCTGGTGAAGTGACATAAATGTTACAGACTTGCTCCTCTCTGTCTCTGAAAATATGATTCCGCCAGGGCAAAATAAGATCTTCTTGAACAGAAGATAGAATCACTTTGACTGTGACTTTCCTTGGTATGTGACCCGCCATTAAATTGGTATGATTTTCAAATAAACTCTAAATGCTTTGAGTTTTAAAGATTATTTTTTTTTTAATGTAGAATGCTCATGCTCAAATTCTTGTGATTTAGATTAGAATTATCATCAACAACAGCAATGGAAAACAAACTGAGCTGTAATGCTGGAGTAATTTAGGAGACACTGCTTGTATTTCAAGTTACATAAAAATGGTTACTAAAAACATATCAAAACTCTTACGATGACTTCCTGACTATCGTAGTTATCTATAGTTCTTTTACAGGAGGCATTTTTGAGGGTTGTAGACCTGTTTGTATATCTGGAAAAGAAGTAACATACTGTTTATTATAATTAAGGTAATTTCTTCTGTCACAGAATACCTGCAAGTCAAAGATAATTTTTAAAATTTATGAGACTTTGTAGTGCATTATAAGGAGGTTTGTATTTCCTCAGGATGTAGGTGACTTCGGTGTTAGGACATGCTAGGCTAGTTATATGTGTGGAGATCGCAGTCACTGTTGAAAATATACAAACGTGGATTTGATTTGGAAATACCCTTTATCTGAAAATGGCTGTACAAGTAGCATCGTTTCCATCTACTCTATGAGCTGTATTATGATAACACTTTACTCTCTCTCTTTGGTAAAATAAGGCCATTTGGTTCATCTAACCTAGCTAACTATTCATATTGTTTTGTCTAAAATGGTGTGTGTGGGGTTGTTATTGTTGCTAGTTGGAAGAAATAGGCATTCGCCTCAACAATGGAAACAGATTTTGATAACAACAGGATTGTTCATAATATTTTAGTTCATGTCATATCAGAGCTTTAATGTGAAACATTGGTTAAAAATCTTACTTCATTCTAAAAGGCTTAAAAATATTCTGTGAGACTTATTTAGGGTTTGTGGTTTTGTTCTCAATGTAAACTACTGTGTGATTTTTGTAATATCTATTGGCTTTGAAATACAGTGTATACTTTATAAGCAAAGAAATTTGTACCATATAAAAATCATGAAATGCAGATGTTTAGCATTATGCGAAGTGCTTATTTTGACTGGATGAATGTTCTGATGGGTGATGATGCAGACATTTAGATTTCATAAATGGTTGCTTTCACAGTCGCCGGTAATGAAACTGAAAAAATAGCAGTATCTCTTGATTTTTAGCCTTGAGCAATACACAGGTCCTAGTTTGAGATGCAGTTATGAAAAGAGAGTTCTATGAGTTTTATATATATGGTAACGGTAATACAGATAAATTCAAAATCTTTGTAGGAATAATCCACCCATTCAGTTTAGTAATGGCTATGTACAGATTAAATTTTTTTAAGAGGGAATTAGAAATAGTTTACAATAAATAGTTTAGAGCATGAGGAAAAAAAACAGTCCAGCATTCCTAAGCAGGTTCCCGTTGGAAGTAAAAAGACAGTATTTTTGAAAGTGAAAATTGTATCTAAACACAGAAAAGAGCAAAAGCTCAGGCATAGTATGGTGGTACTGTGTTTAAGTCAAATGAAAAGAGGTTTGAGCAGTAACTTACTATAGGCACAATCCCCCCACCCCCCAAAACTTGTTTAAGTCCTAGAGATGCCACCAGAGGGGAACTGATAGACCACTGAGGTATAAATTTGAACTCAAGAAACATACATCCATTACACGCAAAGCTAAATCATTGTGATTGTTACTCACTGCATTGTTACTTAATACACAGGAGCAAGATTCCACCTAATGAGGAGCAAACCTAAAGCATAGCCTCAAATGATGTGCAGTAGAAGAGGTATTTAATCAGGAAGATAGTAGTCGCTTGCCAGAATCAAACAGAACTCATATGAGACTACTGAAAGAAACCTGAAATTGCTTAATTGGTAACTGTGGTGTTTAATCTACAACTTAAACCAGCCTTGGTGCTAGGTAAGTGGCAGATGGCAAAGGAATGTGTTTTTTTTTTTTCCTTTAAAAGGATGCAAGAGGGCTCCCAGAAATTTCTTAAGGTGCTACAGACTAAATTTGTTTGAATAATGAGGCTGTATTGTATAAAAGGTATATTCCTCATTTTACTTCTAAAAGTGTCTATTAATGAACCTTTTTTTGAAAGCTCAGTATTGGGCTAGTCAGATGCTTTGGTCTGATCCGCTAGGGCTATTTCAAGTGGTTTTGTGTTTTCTTATGCTGGTGGAATTTTGACTAAGTGTTTCTGTTCATGGGTGGAAAGGTATTTTGATTGAAAGAGCCTATCAAAAGTTAGGCTACCAAGGGATATGTCTAATTTTCCATAAAATGTGCCCACTAACTGCTAGTGAATTCATATTGTATCATTGTTCCCAGCGTGCATATCTTTATAGTACTTCAGGAGGTCCTTTATGGTCTCTATAATAAGCTTAGTAGCAGTTTTGAAAGAATATTAAAATCTGTGAGGAAGAAAACTAATTGCTAGTTTTGGTTCTTAAATATTTGAAGTAGCAAAATGAGACTGATGTTCAAAACTGTAATTTTACAATCCATTGGATGGATGTAAGAGAAAAGAACAGAAAATAACTCTGAATTGACTTGGCCAAGGAGAGCACGAGAGGGGATCATTGAGTACAGGGTGTCAAAAGCACAGCAATTGAGTCATTGATCTGCTTGGGGAAAAGTCAGAGGACAGAGACCAGAATTAGTTTTGAGTATTTGGTAGGTTTTGGAGTGTGGGTGGGGTGTTTTGTTATTTTCTTAACATTAGGTGGGAGGAATGTCCTATCCAGAGAATGCTACAATTTAATGATGAGGATGCATCATTAAAGCTGTATTTGAATCACCTCAGGTAGAAAAGGCAAGTGAATTTGCATTTTCCATTTCACAGGTGAGTGTTCTTGGATTGTACTTTGGTGTAAAATATGTTTTCTTTCTTCTCCATCTGTATTTTACAATAGAATCATTATCTCCTAATTATTGAAAGAAAAGCAGTTGGCACTTACCCTCATTCTGACACCTACTTCACTGAAGGTATGCCAGGAAAGGGATGGATTTTTATATATTTGGCTTTTCTTAGTTTTCCTGTTGGTTAT
This sequence comes from Pygoscelis adeliae, assembly GCF_000699105.1. Classification (NCBI taxonomy): domain Eukaryota; kingdom Metazoa; phylum Chordata; class Aves; order Sphenisciformes; family Spheniscidae; genus Pygoscelis; species Pygoscelis adeliae. Next base: position 5,315,302 of record NW_008825428.1, read on the forward strand.
GCCTAGGCAGCTTCCTGATTGGTGTGCAAGATATTTTTTTATATCCTTCAAAATGTCTAGCTTTGTCCCTGGAGTCCTGTCATAGGATCCTAACTTTCAGACTTGGGACTAAGCAGCTAAAAATTAAAGTGAAAGGTAACTTGTAGATGCCCAAGTCCTTTATTACATCTAATTCTTATCAAAGTATTGAAAAAATCTGAAAACATACATGAAAATTTAACTGCACACTGATCTCAAATCAGTGAGAAGTACGAGACATGGGAGTTACTTCTGTAAATAGTTTTTTCTTATTCTAGTGCTGTTCTCTGGGGATCTATTCAAGTCTCAAAGAAAGAACTATTTAATAAGAATCCTTTGGTTGCAGCTGCCAGTGAGCGCTCCCACTTCCATGAATTAACTTACTAACTAGGCCAATTTGTTCCTTTCCTTTTTTTTTTTAACATTAATGTTTCCATCAGATATATTTAGATATTACGATATGATGTTGAATAAGTCCTAGAAAATCAATTCTCATCTATTACATCTATTAGATCTAGATGCATGAGATCTATTTGATCCTCAACCAATTGTTAGAGATTTTAATTGCTGTTGTATCCCTTGCTTGGACTGACAAATGTGGAACTTGCTTCTGAGTCATTTCTGCACAGAGCAAACAAGGACTATCATGCTGAACACACACCAGCCATTTGACTAAGAAGTCTGATATATGATTTATCTTGAATCATACCTTGCTTTTTTTCTGGAACAAACAAGATATATTTGCAACAGCTAGGAGCATAGCAAACCTCATTGGTTTTCTAAATATTTTTGAGACAGACATTGCAGTAAGCTCTTTAAAAGAGTAGAAAAGTTAAAGCTTATCCTAGCTTGTGCCAGGAGATTTAGACTGTATTCCCAGTCCTATTTTCTGTCTTCTTACTTTATATGCAGGGACAACTTAGCCTCCTTGCTTGTTTCACACACACTTTCTTTGCTGGATGCATCTGTGCTTTTGACTGCGTAATCCAGATATTGCTTATGTATTTAGGTGATCCGTGAGTCTGAGCCACAAAAGATGCAAAGTCATTACAGTCTTATGGTACAAAGCCCGTCTTGAGTTGCAGAGGCAGATTTTTTTTTTTGTCCTAACCTCTGGGAAAGAGAAGATCCTGATCTTCACTGTCTTTGTAGGCAAGTTCTGGGGCATTCTCTGGGTTAACAGGGATACTGTCCAGAGCATCTAGTTCTGCCATGCCTTAGGAAAGGAGCTTAGGTACTTTAAAGGGGAGAATAGTCTGTAGCTATTACTGTAAATATATAACAGTTAAAGTATTACTGTAAATATATAACAGTTAAAGTCTGTAACAACAGCATTCAGGTGACTTTAAAAATCTCTTTGTAGAGATGCTTTCTGTTTTTTCTTTTTATTTAAAGACTAACAAAGTTTTTAGGATCCTAAGTGCTTCATTCTTTAAATAGAGGTTTTTGAAAATTAATATTCCTGTCACTAGAACAGCACTGTAAACAGAAAGTAGTCATACTGCCAAGTGACAGTAAATGCAAGAGGTGCTTTTGGAACTGAATGGAGTTCTTTTGGTGTAGTTTATACTGTGAAATGTTTTTAAATGTTAGTACTTTTCTACACTATATAAATGGAAATAAGAGTATGTCAAAATATACAGCTTTAAAATAAGTAGTATGTTTACTTGCAGATTTTACTTTGTATGCCCCAGAGTGCAAAGACTTTTTCCCCCCTCCTAGTGAAATTCAGTAAGTGTTGAATTGGATATGTATTTATAGTAGAAAACCTATTTCAGAAACTGCTTGCCTCGAAAGAATAAGCATGTTAACTTTAACTAGTCACAGTCAGCTAAATTTATTCCAAAAGTAAAATAGAAATTTTTGTTTATTAATGCACTATCTGCTGCCTTCCAAGCAAACTAAAATAATTTTGTTCCTTCCTATTACATCTATTTTGGAATTGCCAATACCATTGCATTCTGAATCCTAAGTCAGTCTACAAAGAGATTTACTCTAAGACCAATTCATCCACTATTTGAAAATACTGATATATATTTATGCTCTTTTAAGGAAGGAAGATGAAATGGTTTTAGCATGCAGTGGTTCATACTATGGTATCTGTATGTATGTATGTTATAGCGTTGTCTGTATTGAATTAAAAGTTTAATAGATGTATTTGATTGGAAATATGCAACAGTTATGATTTAATTTTTTTATATATATAGCTGGACAAATTCTTTGGAGCAGGTAGGCTGATGTGGATACTAGCAAATGTTTATTTTCCTTTTTTTCTTGTGTATGTGTTTGTGAATAGCAAGATCATTATGTTTGGTATTTATAGCTGATCCACACTGACAAAGCTATTTTGTTTAAATGTTAAATTTGTTAAAGTATTTCTTTCCATCTCTGCATTGCCTATAGAACTGTTAGCAGCAGAATGCAGTATATTCTGATATTTTTAATTCACTCTCCAATGGATATCTGAAGGAAAAAGGTATTCCAGCATCAGTCATATCACAGATGCTGATGTGGTGACTCTAATTAACATAAAAGGGTGATTACTCTTAAGGTTTTACTACTCTGAAGTTTAACAAAAGCATGTTTCTTCATTCTCCCTTGAATAGCACATAACTTTCTTAGAAACATCTTAAATTGCATGTTGCAGTGCTTCTCCCAGTTATTTTTTTTCTTTTAAACATTAAAAACTAGACATGCTGTTTGCATTTAAATTGTAATTTCTTATATACCTAAATGAGAGGAGAATTAGTTTGTCAGGTATGTGGACATCTGGAATTTTCTGTGGCCTTCCTATTGAGTGATAACACATGAAGGCCTGTTCTATATCTTTATAAAGCAGTAGTCTAAGTTTCAGTTATTTGTGTGTTCTGGTAAGTTGTTGTTGCCCTTGATGGAGATTTTTTTCAGGTATAGCACCTATTTAGAACTATAAATTCAATTCTTATTTATTTACTCTTACTACTATATCTATGCTTTGAATGTTCACAAGGATGGTCTGAGAACTGGAAATCTTTGTCAGGAGTCCAACTGGACACATGGCCTGAGTGTCAAATGCTCAGATTTCAGAATTTGATGGAATATACAGGCCTGACAGTCTGTTGTCAGAAGGTGCAACTTCCAAGCTATGCTCTGTTCACTGTCATTACTGGCTGTACGTGATGAGGACAGCTTAAAATAGGCAATAGATTAATAGAATCATATAAAACTTTGTTGCAAGAGTGGTATGGAGAAGGTACTGGGTGCTGATGGGCATTCAGTAGTGGTGGTGGTGGTGGTGATAAACAAAGGGGAGCAGGTAAAGCACCATAATCTGCTGGGGCTTCTCAATACAGAAGTTCTCATGAGTTTTGACAACACCGTTAAACAAAACCTGTCTTTGCTTCAAGCTGGGTGTCTAATGATGATTTCAGCAAAGGGTGGCAGCCATGTCACTGAGTTTGGTTTCTTTGTCCTGTTTTTTTTTTTTCTTTTCCCCTTGCATTAATGGTTTGCCTTCTTTTATTTCCATGAGGTAGGGTACCACACTCTCTTCTATGAAATTCCTAGCTGTATCCTATAGTATCATAATATAGTATCATAACATCCCTAAGGCTATTCCATACCAATCTATCTCATTAACTTTCTCATAAATCTGAGGTACAAATAGCTACCAGAACAAGAGAGCAAAATTATATTCTACTTTAGATATCTTTTACATATAAATATTGATTAAAAATCATAAGCAAAACCCTGACCATCTCCAAACCCATTCTGCTGAGAAAAGCTCCTTTTTAACATATGGCAGGCTAACTTTTTGTCTTCGTTGCTTGACTAGAGTTCTAGCATCTGTGTCATTGGCCTGGAGGCCTCACCCTTTCCAGGAACAGTCTTCAGACTATAGCTGCTTTATGCAGCTGGATTAGGATGAAACAGATGGCTGGTTGCAAAAGAGAATATAAAAATGCATAGAAATATTCCAAATGCTCTACTGCTTCTTGTCTTGTTTAACACAAGGTCATTTTGTGATTTTTCTTACCAAATCCTTGCTGAAGATGAAAATGTGCTGTGGGTTGTAAAACTCTTAATTCCCCACCCTTAATGGCCTGATGAAAGATTGAATAATCCTCATGCAAGTTAGAACATTAACATGAAGTCCACATGAAGAGGCGGAAGGAAATCAGGAAAGCCTAAAGAGGAAAGATCAACAACTTCTGATTAAACGACATGTTACTTTAATTCTGTCTTGACTTAGTGGATGAGTTCAAATCAGTGGATTTAAAATAAAATCTCTGTTACACAGTTCATGTAGCATGTGTCTGATGCAAGTTGATATTCAGCATAGAGGTTTATTGTCCCAGGAAACTGTTTACTAGTTTGGGGTGACCCAGCTCTGTTGATCCTTAAGGGATAGAGTTCTTACTTTTAATGAACTTGAAGATCTTTATGTTTAATTGATTAGGTAGATTTTTAAAGTAGTAGCGCATGAATTGCTTAGCTTGAAAAGCTATTTCTGCCTGTGGTCCAGGGTGTTTCCCAGTGTAACCACGAAGGATGCAGAACTTTGTAGTCTGATAGTGTTTTCTTTTTTCACTTTTCTTCTGATTATCATCTCCTGTTTTATTTCTGGGCCTTCTGATCTGTTTTTGTTTTAAAACATTAGTCTGATGGATTATTTGCATGCTAGATTATCAATTCAAAAGGTGAGTCAGTGAAAGACTGATGAACCCAGTGCTGCACTGAATACAGTAAAAGACATTTTCTACATAGTAATACTTATTCCTGATGATCAGGTAGTGTGCTTAGCATCTCATCTTCTAAGGTCTGTGCACCTCCTGATATATTCATCTGAGAATACTTTGTTGTCTGTGGCGTTCCACAATATTGGTGTTTTGTTTTGAAGACTGTGGTACTTGCATCAGCAGTTTGTATTAGACAGACTTCTACTATTTCATGGGAAATGCAAAATGAGGCAAAATGAGGAACTTTCATTGTGGCTGATTTCACTTGGTTTTGAAGGTCAGCTGGCTCTCAGATTCAAATTCTGTATTTGAAATTGAAGATAGTGAATATTTTGCTCTGTGGTCCAGGGAATAAAGCAAAATGGTTGGGTCTTATCTGACTTGCTCCAGGTCAATCATGACTAGCCCTACTGAAATCAATGAGGTTAGAGTAGTATAAAATCAGTGCTGAGTGTGTGTTAGAGCAAAGTTCAACACTGTTTAGAACTGAACATTATCAGTGTTATTTCCATAGCCTAGTATTTTATCTTTTACTGTCACCTGGAGCATCACTGCAGTCTCCACGAAGCCCTCCATAGGAGCTCTATGCCTGGCTAAATACTAACTAAATAATTTTGAGAAGTAGTTGACAGAAGGCCTTGTTCATAACCCCTATCCCAGCGTGCTATAACCAAAGCTATAAATAACCCGCCTCCTCTCTGTCTGCCTGCTGGAATGTTTGCAGAAGCAGACTTTCCCTTTCTTTTTCTTAACTAGCGTAATTTCTTGTATGTAGTGTGGATAATGAAGACAAGGCTATTAAGTTTTATTTGAAAGATCTGTTGTTAGTTAACATTTTAATTGTTTCAGATTTCTGTAGTGGTGTAAATTTGATAAAATTTCCCTTAAACAGCAGATAAGAGGTGGTGCTGCTTCAAAATACTTTGTTTTGCTTAGAAATAAATATTTCTAAGACAAGAACTGTCATCTAACAGCTATGTTGCCAGCAAGATCACCTCAAAAGGCACTAAAATGTTCTTGAGACTTGTTCAAGGTCATGTTTTAATACTTTATTTATTTATTTATTTTCTTGTGATCCTTTACACTATAAAGCAGAGTTTAGAGAGAGCATTTTGAGGGCCTGGATTGGTAGATTAAATGCCAACCTAGGCAATGCTTTCCAAGGAGTCTCAAGGAATGGATCAAAGAATGTCTTTTGCACTTGTGAGACTGCTGTTTGCGTTTATAGCTTCATTGATCTAATACTGCTCTAGAATGTAACTATCCTGCTTAGCAGAGGAAAAGAGATCACTTTCACAGAGCCTGCGGCCAATTTCCCGGTTGCAAAATATTTATTCCACTTGAAGATCTGCTAGATGCTCTGGAAAAGGTAGTTTGAAGATTTTGAATGTTAAAAGAACCGATTCTTTCTTGAGATTTAACTTTTGAAAATCTGTCAAGATATCTGTGGCCTTTAGAGAAAACTCTAAAGGTCAACCCATCCTGACTCAATTTATGTATAATAGCTGATATTGTGGGTTACCATGTGTACCTATTCTCAAGATTAACTCAAGCAACCCATGATAGCTCCAGAGTCTCTTGTAAGGTTGGTAGGTGTGCCATTGCTTGGTATGTGTGCCATTGCTTTTTACTTCCATAAATCCTTAGTTTCTTTACATATTGTATTTAAATCCTTCCTAATACCAGTGTCCTAGTGCTCTGAGGAAGTGAGAGAATGAAGGAAGGGAGACCAGTTACTTCAGTTTGTTGAGAAGGTTATTCTTAAAGACAAGAAAAACATTAAATTTCTGACTTGTCTAAACATCACATTTTCCATCACAATGTTTTCATGATGAAAATATCTTTTAGATGTTCCATGAAAAGAAAACAGTTCTAAGGACCTTGGGAAATGTAATCCAGTCTTTTATTTTTGATATTGTGATCAAGTAGCTGCTGTTGTTTCCAACTGAAATTGATGAGACTGGGTTTTAAATAACACAGTTGCCCCTAGTGAGGCAGAGCTGGAGATGTTTGTGCATATCAGTAAAGCTCCTGGGATGTTAGGAGAAGACAGGGACTGTAATTCTCCTGAATGAAAGGACAAGGGGATTTTCTGGCAATCCCTAAATGGAAGTTCCTGCCTCAAGATGTGTTAAACTGCAATATATGCTTTGGAGACAAGAATCCTTACTGGTATATAACTCTTTCAGGCATATCTGTATATTCACAGAGTTGCTATAGGAACATGATTTTAGATAGAGTTAAGTAGCGAATAAACTGAGAACTTAATGTACAGTACTTTCTGATGAATGAGATGTCCTTTAATGCCTCACATCTTGATGCCATCTGGACTCTAGTTCATTATTATTCCACTATGCCATATAGGTTTCTTCTAAAATATACTTTCAATTATGCTTCAGCAATAAATGCTGAGTACAATAAACTATTTGAGTGCTGAAGGAAGTGCTACTCTGCAGGGGATGGGTCATTCACAACAATAAGTAGAAGGCGTAATAATGGATCTCTCAATTTCCTTTTACATATGTTAAAAATATGCCTGTAAAAATCCCTAAGCATACATGCAATTTGCATAAAACGTCAAATAACAATTCTGGGAATTGACTGTACCAAACTCCATTTTAAGCATAATAGTCTTTTTAATTTAGACTTCTGTTGGGAGATGGTGCCTGACTGCAGTGTTTTTTCAAAGTGAATGAACCTTTCCTTTGGTTATATTGACTGAGAAATAAATGGCAGCACTGACTGTAGTTCCTGGTGTTCAGATGGTGTTCCTGGTGTTCAGATATAAGGGCTGATACTGAGAAATGCTGAACTAGTTAGTCATCAAAAGGATGATTTGGGATGACACATTTAGATGTTTAAATAGAGGAAAAAATAGACAAAATAGAAGTCTACATCAGTGAAAGATGTATGGTGAGGGTAATGATAGATTTAAGGAACTGAGAATTTAACAGGCTTTAGAAAAGCACAGTGAAAACTTAGAATTGAAATGCACAAAATATTTCTTTTGTTAAAAAGGAGCATTCTCTAGGTGATACAGACTGCTACCAAAGCTTCATATTAGTTTCCCCTAAACACCGTTTTCCCTATTCTCAGTCTTATGGATGCCCAACTGTGACCAGAAACTCGGTAGCTTCACGAGAGGTTCTGTGCTCCCTGCTGGATCCCCACCGCCTCATTGCAGTCTCTTCCCTCCTCCCCTCCCCGAGACAAGCAATGTTACATATCAGACAAACTGTAATCTGTGTCTTATCTTCTGACTGACATCTAGGCCTCTAGATTTTGAGTATGTGTATGTGTCGCAGATTCATTCTGCATAAAATCTCCAGAGACTCAATCTTTCCTCTTCTTCCACACAACTCAAACTTCCGCCCTGAGTCTCATTATTTTGAGATATAATAGAGATACAAGGCTTTTCAGTTAAAGGAAGTTTACTTAAACTGTCTATAATTTCTCATTTTATGATATTATGTGTTTTTTTATTTCAGCTTTGTTTCTTTGATTTTTAAAAGTCTCTTGTAGCATCAGATCCCCTTCTCATTGTAGGTAATGACATGATGAAGTGGAACCAAGCAATTAAACTGAAGTAGTTTTCGTTAACTAGGAGCAAGGATTTCTGAAGTATGTGAGGGTGTATGTATTACAAACATGACAGATGGGAAAAATCTTTCTGCATAAATCTGTGGAAGTTCTGACTGAACAAGGATGTTGATCCTTATTAGACACTCCAGAGTGCCAACTTGTGTGAAAGGGATGTATTAGTGGAAACTATTTAGTTGCGTTAGGGAGAAGTTTGGGTATAAAAGACAAGGAAACACAAGAAAGTTGTCATTGAGAGGTTTCTAGATAGTCTGGAAAGACTTTAGTGCTGGAAGGGAAGAAAGGAAAACTGGTTCACAAGAAGGATGGCTTCTGGCACAGCAGAGAGCGTGCTACCTCCTTCTCCCAGCCATGTTATATCTGGCAAGCATGGCAACCATATGGCATACTACAAAAATCTGTGAGAAGATGGGAGTTTGGAGAAGAAAGGGCCACATACAATAAAAATTGGCAAGCATCTCCACCCACCCACCTCGACCCCCAATAAAAAAAATTGATTTTAAGAGTCTTTGACTTGCCATCCTGGGATATGGGCTGCTTGACTGGAACCAAAATCTCAGACCTAATGGCAAAGTGATTCTCAAATGCTATGGTGGTGGTATATAAATATCTCTTGGTGAAATTTTACTCAAATAATGGGAGGATCCGGAGGATTGACTTGAGATTTATAGGGGATGTACCTAGCATATCTGCAGGAAATCTGTTGTTCCCAAGTGAAAAATTAGTAATGGGAATAGTTTAGATTTGACTCTGATTAGAAGAAAGGAGGACTTTCTTGAATTGAAAAACCGAGTAAGAATGAACACAAGTCAAATTCATGATTCGTAAAAAAAAAAAGGGATGAATGCATGTCAAAAAGTAGAGTTAAGCAAACCTGTAGAACTTATGGGAAGGGCATCTGCAGGAAAACAATAACGCAGAAGTTCTTGCTGCTAATAAAGGAATTGTGAACTGCAACTGTCCTGATGTGGAGAAAGGACAGGAAAATAATGATAGATCAGTAAGATTGCACCAGAAACCCCAAAAGATCTTGTGGAAAAAAGACAAAGAGTAGTCAAAGAGTATTAAGCTACAGGAAAAACAGGAAAAGGATAGAGCTGAAAAGGTCAAGGTACCAAATGAATTACAATTGAGGAACAGAAAAGGTTTATATAAAAAAAAAATAATTCTTATAACAGTAGAGAGAAATCTGACTGATGTGGAGAAGGCATTTAAAGCTTCAGCTTTCTCAAACAAGGTTATTTCTTGGTTGCTTATTTTAAAAAGCAACTGGCAAAATAGACTAGTACAGGGGGGCTAGAGATTGAAGACATTGAAGTCTGCAGGGCAATAGAATAATTACTGTCCAAACGGATGCACTCTCCGAACAAATGGACAGTTTGAGAAGGATGGTTGAAGTCCCACAAGAGGAAAGACACAGTATGCATTTCTGAAATGTCAGGTCTGCCAGCCTAATTCTTTCTGTGGGGAACAGATTTTATTTTATTTTTCAGGGTAACTTGGCTAGTGCACACAGAGGAAACAGTGCATCTAAAATCTTTATTAACACTTTGATACTGTCTCATATCAGCAAAGGAGAGAGGAAAAAAAAGTAGTTTCACCTAGCCATAAGATCAGTGCACAAATATTTGAAAAGTTTTATTCAAAATAGGTAGTATTTTGAATAAATATACTATTTAAATTAGTATACAAAATGATCTGATAAATTGGAGAAGATACCTGAAATCAAGAAGGTAAAATACAATATCAATATGTACAAGGTATTGCACTTAAGAGGAGAAGTCAAATGCAAATGAGAACAGCAGAATAGACGGAGCTGTCACAGAAAGGCAAATCTAACAAAAAGGGAGATACTGGAGAAAGCACTGGATGAATATCCCAAATGTGCTTACTTCTCTTTAACGTTCCAGGTATTGTATTAGATGGCATCTGTCAAATTTTGCCCATTACTGTGATGGAGTGATTTACACAACATGTTGAGACTTAAAAGGAAGGGAAAAGTAATAATAAGAGGTTTTGATAGAAAGACTTGAAAAACTTGTTTCTTCAGTCCTTTCATAAGAGAGAAAAAGGAGAGTAATGGAGAAATAAAATATAGTTTATTAGAACAACAATTGTAATAAAGTTTTCTCCAAATCTACTCTCCCCACACAATGTGATAAGACATTAAGTCCCAGGAGGCAAGAACTATATGCAGAAAATTTCATGAATTATAGAATTAGAAAAACATCTACATTAAACAGTCAAGTCTGTTCAAAGTAAAGTTGTATGTATTTTACCTCAACTGTACTGTTAGTTTGCATCAGAAGGGCTTGCTACATTTTTGTTCAAATTTCTATAACCACTTGTCCTCTGAACATTTATCATTTAATCTGATTATTTAAAACATTATAAATGGATTTAACTTGAAACTATATTTGTATATTGCATGAGGATGCTCAGTGCAAAGTTAGATGAAAATAGGTGGAAAGATGCATGATTTCAGAATATAGGACAAGTATCTTACAAAGAATTATATATATCCATTCACTTTTTAATTGAAGATGTCTGTTCTGCACAAAGTATAATTCAGGTTAATATAAGAATGTTTTCAGTGTGAAGAATTTTTCTTTTCAGGAAAGTAGACGTTACATTACATTAGGTTTCTAATAACAAAAGAGAAACTAGTGAAATATAGGAATTTATTCTACTTATTAATAGAATAGTATTTAATCAAACACTTTACACCTACATTATAATAAAAATCCATATTCTTATTCATGATTTGAAAATATTTTTTAGCCACTTTACTACGGACAGAAAGGATGCAACTTCTTTTATATAATCCTGTTTGCAGTTATTTGAATAAATTTCTTTTGTATTCTGTGGGAAGAAAACTTGCATAAGAAGTGCGGCATGAAATGTAAGAATAGAGAATTTTGTTACCTGACTTGTTTTCAATATGCATTATTAACAGAGAGTCAAACTTACTTCTGTGAGGCAGTGTCTATTCAGGAATATCTGCTATTGATGGAGCACTCGTAAGTTTTCAAATGGCCATCAGTTGTTTAAGAATTTATTTCAGATCTTACCTATAATACTTTTTAATACTATGTAGATGTGGTGTCATGATACCTTATATTAGATATGCTATTGTGACAGGAACCTGAGTTTTCCAGAATGATCAAGTGCATTTGTCTGCATATTTTTCTATAGTGGGTCTCCAGAGAAGTAAAGTTGGGTTTTTTTCCAACCCACAAAAGCCAGGATTTATAAGAATAAAACCAGAATAATTACCTTCTTAAATATAGAAAACTCCAAGTGATTGTGTCAGGGAGAGCAGAAATAAAAAAGGGGGGTTGTAAACATCTGCCCAAGGTGCCCTGGCATGTGGGGTCTTACTTAAGTTAGTTCAGTGACTTTCTGACTTACAGGAAATTCTGTGGACTCCTCTCTGGTATGTGGGATGTTTTTTCTCTGAGACTTGGTTATCTGCTTCACATGCTGCTCAGCAGTAATCTTATTCTCTCTGCTTAAACTGCATCTTGAAGCTCTTTGGTGTCACTCTCGTACTTCCTCCTTTGCCTGCTACCCCCCTCAAAATATCTCCACCATAAGCATGCTCAGCTGCTCCTTGGGGAAAGAGCAGTCTTCCCCTGCCATCCATTCCCATTTTTTTTTCCAAGGAGTCTTAGCTGAGCTAGATAGTCTGTTAAAGGCACATAGCATAAATGAAGAACAAGCCAATAAACCACTGTCTGTTATATATACGCATATTCTTTTAATTTCAGTATTTTTTAAGGCCATTATATGAATCATATCAGTAAACAGAATAACAACCTTCTGCTTCAGTTCCTTAGGGACTTTATTGTAGCATAAGAAAACAAGTGTCATGACAACCTTTTTAGCTATAATGAAACCCAAATAATTGTTTAAACTTTCATGAAGTAAGCTGATCTCGAACTGAAATAATCTGAATGGGTATTCTAGCTACATCTGGTTATGTAATAAAAGCATCAGACCAGACATATTTATCTCTGGTATTAGAAGGGTAATATGAGTGGGGAATTTTTGTTTATAAAAGCTGTCTTTCCTAAGTTTCCTTTCAAGTCTGTTGTTCTGCTATTTCTCCTCTCATTTGCTTCTCTGGTTCGTTATTATTTTCACCCTTTTCTTTGAGTTATTCTTTTATAGAAGAGGGCATTGCAGAAGAAATTGCCTGAAGCTGTTTCAGAGGAGGATGTTTGACTTAGTTTGGGGTCTTTCTCACTCCTCATTTTATTCACTTCCTCAGCTAGTCTGGATTGTGCAGCCACTGTTTCTTTTTCTCCTGCTGGCTTTTTATCACATACCTGCCCACTTAGTCTGCAGCTGATTCTGTCCACTTTGGCTCCAGAGGCAGTTAAAACAGCTGTTACTTAGCCAAACTGTGAAATAAGGATTAGACCTTAATCCTTGCATGACAGTAGGGCTAAAGCCAGTCCAGTTGTTTGATGAGAGAGAATGAGATTTGCATTTTAAAGATTTAATTAAACTAGGAGTTTCAAAGGCGCTCTGCACTGACCTGGTTAATATTTAATGCTTGCTTCCCCCCCACCACCACCCCCCACCCTGGACTTCATTAAATTTCCTTAGTGTAAGTGTTGATGATAACTTTCTAGGTATAGGGGATGATCCCCAAAAGACAGTGCTTTTCATGGCCTTTTTCCCATGGTAATACAGAAGACAATAAGTACTCCTCTTCTGCGTTCCAGTGCTCTTCTGTGGATCTTCTCTGAATCTAACTTCTGCAAATGCGAAATTCCCTTGTAGAGCTGCTTTCTTTCGCTACATATCCAGTTTGGGCAGAAGACTGGTGGTGGAGGAGAGTAGTGCCAGTCTGGATTGCCATAGGTAAGTACTGTAGCTGGAGGAAACATGAGTTGCTGCTCCCTGGTAGATCGGTCTTGCTGAGGAGATAAGGTGCTGTGATAAACATCTAGGTATGTTCACCCAGCCATATTGCACAAGGGCAAACTAAGTGATCTCTAAAGGCCTGAGAACAGCTTCACTTTATTACAAGTTTGAATCTGGCAAGCTAAAAATATGTACCTACAATCTGACCTAAAGCCTAGATACGGCCTCTGGGAATGTCACAGAAGTTGAATCCAGAGCAAAAGAGGGTGATTGCGCTGTATGTGCCAGATATAAAAGCAAATGCTGTACATCTGAAGAAATAAAATATCCCTTTCTTTCTAATGCTGTCCCTAGCCATAGTGATCTGCAATAACCTAAAAATTTAAGTGTCACTGGATATGTGGTCTGGTAGTTTTATGTTACTGTGGCTTAGTTCAACCCTAACACAAATTAAAAAATCACAGATCTCTCACACAAATATAATCCCTTGTGTTATTATATGAAGCATCCTGAAATGCACTATAATTCATTTTGCTTTCAGAAAATGGATAGACAGTAGCTGCATTATCAATATTTAAGGCACACCCTATTGTGTAAGATAGGATACTTTACCATAGATTCATGCGTCTGAATAATCACTGCATGCAGTTTTGGCTTGTACTTTTTTTTTTTTTTTTACACTTAGTCATGTTACAGGTTGAATGAAGATTAGTTGAATAACATTAGTTAGATGAATAACATTCATCTAGTTATTAATAGACCTTGAAAATATTTCTGGCTTCTGGAACCATTCAGCTATTTTCTTTGGCAGAGGATGTCTTAATGAAAATTAAAATCATAAAGAGTATGCTTCTGTTCTTACTCAGTTCCTTTAGTGCTTTCTGAAAGCTGTGTTTGTGGTTCCAAGAACTGGTTTACTGTTTGCTCTTTATTATATTACTGGGCTTACTTATAAGTGATATTTCCATTAAAAGAACTGACATTAGCTGTGTGCGCACCTGTATGGATATGTGTGTATGTATGTGTATAATAAAGATATCTGTAAAACCAATTACATGCATTTGAATAAAATAATGATCTGTTTTTCAAGATTTTATTTTAAAACATGTTATTTTGCTTACTACATCTAATCTTTACAATTCTGCGTCCCATTTTTAATGTGTTACCTCTATTGCTCTCTTCTTTTCCAGTTACTGTGTCTTAGCTTCCAGGTAATTACAGTAACACAATTGATTGATTGTTTTGGGCCCTAGAGGTTGATGTCCTTGATGTACTGATGTCTGCTGATAACCTTAGTATAGTAGCATGGATAAAGACATAGCCATTAGAGCTTTTCACTATGATCCTTGATCCAATAGCATGGTAGGTGGCTAGGTTAGATTTTGTTTTGTATTTAGCAAAGCTAATAAATAAGATCTTGGTACTCGTGAATCGGGGGTTTTGTTAACTGCTGATCACTTTCAGGAGAAATCTAGAAACTGGAATGACTACCCAGTTGGAAACTGAAGACTTGAAGATGCATCAAGATGCATATATAAATGGTGTCATAATTCCAGGTAGCGGTTCGGTTCAGACTGACATCATAATTTAAGCTCTCTGTCCCATATAACTAATTATCTCACACATGTTAAGGTCACTGAATATCACAAAAATGGGTGTGCCTTAAGATCCCAGAAGTTGCCATAAATTTGCCAGAAAGTTGCACCTGGTAACTTCTGGATTTGCAAATGGCAGTCATTAATGACATAGTCGTAAAACACAGCGAGACTGTTACTGTGGATTAAAGGCAATTCCTTCCAACAGGCTTCCAGAATGTAGGGATATAATGGATATAATAGAGATTGGAATGTGAGCTGATTGCTTTTCCCAGTACTGATAAACAGCAATGGAAGTGGATCAGTAGATAGACACTTAAGTTAAAGCATCTAACTTAAATTGGAGATTAATGGTAGAATGCTATTTTCAGATATTCACCAAAACAAGCTTTATTAGACTAATAGTCTAATAAACTGTCCAAATAATAGGTGAATTAAAATAAGAATTAACATAAACACAACTAATGTTGCAAAACAGATGAAAACAGTTCATAATATCTTTTGCTGTGCCAGCTAAAATATATGCATTCAGTGATAACTTCATCATCTTTGATGGAGCTAACACAATAGCCCACACTGAATTCGGAGGGATAATTGTTTGCTGCAATAATAACTAAACAAAGATGTGACTACTTAGGTTTCAGATTGGTTGTTGGAACCATAACAACATCTTTCTTTTGTATTACAGCTTTCTTTGACTTGCGAAAGGTTGGGTTTTTTTGGTTTTTTTATACTTATGCTTACCAAAGTCATGAAGTGAAAAAGGAATTGGCAAGCTGCAAAAAGCTATAATTCACATTGCAGACATAATTTGTCTTGATTCATTGCTTTATATTCTCTTTAGGTCAAAATTTGCAGGAGCCTATAGAAAGAATGTCAGATAGAAATCCTCATTAGAAAGATGATGTGGATTAATCTGTCTCCTACATTGTGGCTCACTGACATCTACCTTGAACATGAGGATTTATTTTCAGTCTGAAGGTTGGTTTCACTAATTAAATCTCTAGATATTGATTTGTTTGATTCTTTGGCTTTTGTAATGTTGTAGGTCAAGTAGATGGTCTTTTCAGATTTGAGAAATACGGGAAAACTTGCAGTTGCTGAAGGAGAGTATTCAACACATGAGAATTCTTGTTGCATAATGGTCGTAATTTCTAGAAATGGTGATGTTGAAATCTAATCATATACAATTTGTAGAAAATTACATATTTTTGCAAACTTGGCTTATAGTACAGCTTACAGAAGTTTTAGGGGTAGAAGAGTGAGAGAAATGTCCAAATGTTTGAATCTCTAGATTTTCTGTAATAGCACTAAGGGCTTGTGTTCGTCACAACATTAACACAAAGAAGTTATAACTAATATTTCTTCTTACTGCAGATGCGTTCCAACCATCTCCATCACTGGAGTGTGATTTTGATACCAACTGAATTTTTTTGGCTGCAACTTTTTAGTGGAAATTATTGTACATCAGTGTAACCATGCAGTATTACGGACATATCACTTATGAGAGGCAATAGAATGACAAATATCTGTTCAGGTGACATATAATTCTTGCCATAATTTACGAGGAGAAAATTCCTTGGATAGTTCTACTTAGTATAGAGATACAAGGAGATATGGATTGTGAGCCTCTAATTTCAGTGTATTTTTGCACTAGCTAGCCTAGCTAGTCACCAAGTCACAAATGAGCGTAGCTCAAGGTGTAACAACTCCAATTAACACCACAGCAGGTGTTTAAGTCCAGATAATTTACTTCATGCTCATAGAAGGTGTGGAAGATGAGAAGTGAGGATTTGGACAGGCAGTAATTCTTAAGTGATTAGGTGCAGTAATTTATCTTGAAAACAGAGATGCAAATAAAGTAACAAAAATGGCTGAGGTTTGGTCTTGCTCTGAGTTTTGTGTTACAGTGCCAACGTGTTCTGAAGTTTAAGAGCTCACCAAGTGGCTAAGTATCATATTAAAATTATGAATATCAAAACTCTGCTCCTGATCCTCAGACACTTTTCTAATCCTTCTGCCCTTCTTACCCCTCTCTTGCACTGACACCGCCCCTGCCCCCTGCTTAGCCTTTTATTTTTAGGACTGTTTCAGGGGATTTGTAAATGGCTTGCTGTTTTGCTCCTTTTTGTGATAGAGGGTTCGGTTTAATAGTTGAAACAAAAGTTCTTTGGGGCATGGCCCATGTCTCTGATTTTCTCTTTTCACAGTGCATGGCACTGCAGGTCTGTGTTACTTCACTGAATTTCTAGCCAGTACCCACAGTATTACTAGAAAAACATTGTGGTTTACTTCCACTTTTCATGTAATTAAAATTCCTGGTTGAATAGGAATTTAACAATATTGTATACTTCTTCAAATGCTGTATAAGGACTTTAAGGAAAAAGATCAAATAAATAGTATGGTCTCTTTATCAATATTTATTAGAGAAAGTTGTACATATGCTCAAATACATATGTTACATATGTACATATGTTACATATACTGAAAGTGGGATCATCAAGTTCTGCTAATTAGTAGACAAGATGCTGCTCACATTACAGTTTCATGAAAATGAAAATTGAGTCTCTTTTTTTCACAGGTTATGCCATCTGGCTTCACTTGTATTCGGTGCATGATTAGCATTAACTTTTAATTCTTTTCATGTACAAACTGCCTAAATTAACTCCTTTGTTTCCTGTGTCTTCTAAATTGCTAGCCTAATTAAGAGCTCAGTTAGCAGAACACTGCATATTAATCACATGGCCTCTTAATGACATGCTAATTTATTAGGATAAAATAACACTGTAACACTTCAAGAAATGGAACTTCCATAGTGTTTCTATTCATAATATCTGAATTTTCAGAATTATCAGCAGATATCATCACCCAGCATTCTTACTGAATTACATATGTGGCATCAGTGCTCAGTGATGGAAATTTAATTTTCTTCATGGTAATATTACTTTAAATCTCTCTTCTTTGAGGCATTGTCAGCTGCATAATATTAAGTCGGACCTCCTTCAGAAAGAGGACTTTCTGTTACTCTGTGGTTTAGTATGTCATTTTACTTGCGGAAATATGAGATAGTGTATATGTCCTTTTGAAATTTAATTCCTTTGTGTCTCCAACTCAGTAGGATAATGTGGTTGTGTGAATTGAATGGTTCCAGCAGAAACAATCGGCCTGACCATACACTTGAACATACAGATATGCTTTAAATACCTTGATATTTCAAGACTAATTTGTACATATTGAACTTACGTTGTCAGGAAAGCTGAGTAAATGCACTGAGTGAACTGGTCATGAAACATAATGCAACTTCTGAATGATGGAGTACATCCTAAGAGTTTGTAAATTCTGCTTGGCAGCAGGGTTGGTGTCACAGATTGTGCTATATTTTATGTAGTCAGATATCTCTGAAAGCCCAACATTTTGCCTTCACACTATTTTATATACTAGCAAAAACGTATCTTTTAGTTGGTGTTTGAATAGTCTCAGCAAAAGATGGGCTTTTCTCAAGCCCTATTAATAAATTTCAGCTTTTATGGATTCATTCTATGATTCTAGTCTTATTCTCCGTGCTTGGAACAGGCAATGCTTAGAGGCCCTCCTAACTGTCAAAACACGCATCCTATTTATGTGCCTTTTATAATTTCTCTCTTATCTGGAAGAGATAAAAGAGCAGCCCACAAAAGACTTAGTTTTAAGAACCAGCTTTGTTAGGTTTCCTAAAAATACACTGGTATAACAGAAGTAGTAGCTCCTGAAAATTGGCATAACAGTTCCAATATTGGAAAGGATGGGGTGAAATAAGTAAGTATTTCTATTCCTATCAGTATGGTGCTGATCCCAGGCAAGAGATTAAATGTTTCTTATGAGACTTGGTTAATCAGAAACTGAAGGAATATAGTATAATTAATGCAGTCAGGTGGGGTTAATGGAAAGTAGATCTTGCTTGACAAAATTAATGTAATTATGTATTTAAAAGCAGACAGGGGATGCTGGAAATTAATGTCTTTTTTTTTTTCTTTTTAGCGCTTGACATTTCACTTAAAAATAGAAGTGATACAATTTAAATGGTACACTTTAGAGTAGAAGTTGGCTGATGGCTCCCAAATTAATTCTAAAGGGGGAATAGGCACCTCTGTGCTGTATTTTAAGTTGGACCCTGAAGGGATTGATTATAGACTGTTTGTTTAACATTTTTTTCAGGAATCTGGAGCAAAATATAAAATCAATGGTTACAGTGAAACACTCAGAGAATGCAGTGCATCATTTAGCTAAAAAGAAGAGGTTCTGAGATGGTCACATTCTGAAATATGGTAAGATAAACAAAAATTTGACACTAGAAAGCTATTTCATCTAGTCAATAAAACATAGTAGACCCAAGTGCTGAAAGTTGAAAATGTTTTTCAGACCAATATTTGACTAGGTAGAACTTTAACGGTGCAGATAGTCTTGTGTTAGAACAACTTCATAGTGGCTACTGTGCTGGTTCTCTGACCTTGCAGTGACGCAACCCGCATGGATGGGTGTGCATAAATGGGATTACACCACAGGAAAATCTGATGCTTTTTAACTCAAAAAAGTTGCGGCTTTTCCACAGTTTATTAGCTTGCTGTGCATATATGCTGTAGAGCTGATATGAGTTGAAAATCTAGTTGACGTGACTAGTATATTGGAATGCTATCTTCCAGGATTTTGTCAGAGCCATGACTTTACTTTCTGTTACCATGTCTATTCTGGCATAAAATACTTGCAAAGAAAAGAACTACTTTTCTTAGACTCCCTTCCCCCCTCCCCCCCTTATGAGGCTCTCTTATTTTCTAAATATAACGCTCTCTTACACCTATATCCTAAAACAGAAAACTCTGAGGAATGAAAAGGAAAGTTCTAGGAGTCTTTGGCATTTGGCGTATTATTCCTATTTTATTCACTTTTCAAGCTCTTCATTGCAGCTAATAATAACTTTTGAAGACCAAAGAATTAAAGTGCCTATGAATGTAAATTTTCAAGTAACTCATAGCAGCAGTTACAATGCTTGCTCAATTCTGAACACATTGTGCTCAAATAGCTTAACAACTTTGATATACCAAGGACAATGTGGTTAATCTAGTCTATTTTATAGGCTCTCTAGGTTAAGTTCCTAGCACAATTTATGTTAGATAGTCTGGTTAGTCCTCCTTTTTTTTTTCCTTCTTTTTTTTTTCTTTCCTTCTGTACCGCATTGAGCAGGAATTCCAGAGTTTATGGGAACTGTTGAGGGAAAAATGCATATGTTTTCAGAAGTGCCTTTATGGGTATTTTTCCAGTGTTTTGTCTGAGAATTTGGGCTTATGAAAAGAATTCCTTTCGGAGAAAGAACTGAATATTTACCACAATAAGGATTAGCATTTTCAGACTGGAACAAATTTTCAGTTTACTTTGCTAATTTGCCATGCAACATCATCTTGATACATCAGAACTAATGGATGTCTAATGCCCAATTGACATTATTGACTTAAGGCCCTCTACTGCTTATGTGGAAGAGAGAAAAGACAGAAAATTCATTGTTATTCTACAGCACATATGTTTTATGGTTTCAGTTATATGATATGAATGACAGAAACACCTCATTGCAAGGAATCAAAGACTTTGTTTTATGATAAACCATTATGATAAACAGATGGGTTATAAGAGTGAGGTGAACAAGGGTGTTTTAGACTCACTTTAAAGCGTGTAGATTGGTTCTGACTTAAGACACTAATTTTGCTCCTAGACAATCCCCTTGTCTGCACTTAATGCTAACTTGCAGCAGTATTTTTGAGTCTGGAACCCTAACAGTTCTCATAGCAATTCAGTCCATTAAACTCTAAGTTACTTCTGATTTATAAATAGATAGAAGTAAGGAAGAGAGAGACTAAGTCTTCTACTTCTCTAACCACATTTCCAATAGGTGCATGAATGCGCTTACCTAAATAGTTTTGTCTTTTTGAGCACCACTGAATGAAAAAGCTACATTCTCATTGTATAAAATGTTGTTAAATATGTTACAGCTCTATCATGTAGCTAGTCAGATTGTCCATGCTTGATGGAACTCATACTTGGGAAAATAAAAATCCTGCAAGATGGGGTTATTACTCTATCATTATTGTCGTATCACTGTAGAAGCAGCTATCAGCATTTAATTAGTGATAGCAAGGGTATTATGAGTCCTGCTACTCAAGGAAGTGATTTTTATTTTCAGTCTTTGGATAGGAACAATCTATTCTCTACACTTGCTTTGAATCAGTTTCAGTCTCCACTAGAGAGACTAGGAATTAGTAGGAGAAAAAATTGACTGGAAAGGTATATGGCAGATAAGTTGCAGCTGACACAAATGTATAATACAGAAACTGTAGAGAATAAATGGGATGTCTTCAGCCCAAACTATTCAGGGTTGGTTGTTGGGTTGTTTGGTTTTTTTTTCATCACCATTTGCCTGATATTAGTTACCTGGAAAGCAAACACTGAGTGAGATACAGTTAAAGAATATGTACTGTGTTGGGCATCAAACAGCTTATTTTTTAAGAAATTTGAATCTGAGATCTGATCTCTGAGAGTTTCAGGGATGTTACCATGGCTAGCAAGATATCTAGACTGGGAATGCAAGCTATAAGTTATGTAGGTGAGTTGCATGAAATGAAGGAGAGTGCTCTGCATATATAGCTGAAAATCTGAAAACTCAAGAGGTAAAACCTGTGGGGCTTCAAGGCATAAGCTGTCCAGTGTGCGAGCCTCTGCAGCACCGTTGTCTCTGGGCAATCCCACCCATCTGTGTTTTGTCTTTTAATAGCTTTGTCTGCAATAACAGCATAGTGTTAGCAAGAACATTACTGTCTTTGGATGCATTGTTCTGCAAGTGTTCAGTAGCCATTCAAAAAAGACTCCATGGGAATTCAAAATGTTTCAAAGATATTCCTCAAATGTGAATTGTCCCTTGTTTCATCTGTTACCCGTTATCTCTCTCCGCATTGCACAAGAAATATACCACCATAGATCACCACCAAAAGAAAGTTTGGAGGTCCCTAGAAATGTTGCTCTTGTAACGATGCCTCTCTTGTTCCTCCAGAAGGACCATTTTTGTCACCAGTTTCCCCAGCTGTAGTGAGGAAGGGTCTTGAGACCTATCTTTCTCTGAGACTGAAGAGGACACAATGTTTTTCTATTCATCGTAAGGGCTCTGCAGCATTGTGTGAGAGTTACCTAGATGATGTTTTAAAAACCTTACCTCTTACTGTCTGGATTGGTGGCAACGTTCTTCTCCAAGAGCTAATATAAAAATTGTACCAGCTAAAAAATGAGGTGTAAATTTGTGTTGGAGGAATTAGCCTTGAGATCTGACATGTATGCTAAACTGGGGAAGGATATAAATAGAATTAATAGCTGTGCAATTTTACAACAGAAAAGGCAGTGAAAAAATCAGATTTAGAAACATAAACACACATCTAATTGATACTGTGGAAATAAATTGGTGATTATATCAACTACAGTTAAATTAAATATCCAGGCCAATGAAACATCTATAGAAAGCAATTTTTCCACTTGGTGGAAGGTTGCCTTCCTTTTCTTTGTGATCCACATATTACAGTATCTCAACAACCTGAATTTATACATTGAAGTTAATAGTCATAATTTCCTTAAGGTCATATGGATAATGAAGTGCTAATTCTCTTAGAACTGCATAAATAATGCAATGTACTTTGGGGACTTTTTGCTATTTTTTTTTTTTTTAGCATATTGTCTTGGACTACGACATGCCCAAGTAAATAGTTGATTCATGTGTAGTTTAGTTCACGAGGCTGGAATGAGGCCTAGTAATTCTGTCTTTAAAAGAGCTAGATAGAGGGTTATTCTGACTTTGAAGCAAGAGTTACGTGTCCATTATACATAACACTGGTGAAGAATAGGATAGCTGTCAGTCCAGGTTAGAATCTGGCGACATTTCTACAGAGCTCTTGACGTTAGTGTGTGACCTCTGTTGACTTCCCTTTCTTATTTCTGCTTGATGTCAGTGGGAAGGAGTGAAAGGATGCTTATTCATTTCTCACAGCAATGCTCCCAAACACAGGTCTTCAGGGTCACATTTCTTTTTAAAGTAACAATTGACAAAGCTTCAGCAGTTATCTCTCAGTGTATTTTCAAGCTGTTACACTGCATTTAGTGACATTTTTCCCTTCATGGTGGAAGTATAACAGAAAATGTGACTATCATACTGTAAGATACTACTGAAAGGAAATAGTTAGCAGGGCAATGACAGGACTGTGGGAGATGGTTATCCACCTTGGCAGTCCTTTCAGAAGATGACCAAATAGGGGAAAAGTGTTGATGGAACCAAAACTTCATTTGTAATTTTTTTTTTTGTCACAGGTTAAGCCTGTGGGTTTTCATGTATGATCTGCTATTCCTTTTAATGTCAACTTTAAGAAAAACAATTGTGGGAGGACATCAAGTTTCCATCCTGTCTTAGCCAAATATCTTGGTTTTGACCCTGTTGCAATTCATAGACCTGCTGGATTTGCAGTTGCTTTTTCCTGTAAGAGGTGGAAAAAAAGATGTAGCATTAAGCTATTAGTAGTAGAATTGCTCCCAAATACAGTAAGTCATTATAATTAAAGAATTGAAATAATTCTTATACAACATATTTGACTTTTTTTTTTGTTTGATACTTAGTAAGAAAACTAAACAGAAATATTTGTCTTGAAAATATTTCTTCTACAGTTGTGTTTGGTTTTTTTTTCCCCCAACTGCCCCATTCCCTTCCCCACTTTTTGTGGGTAGACATGTGTGTGAAATCAGGCATTACTTGAATGTGGGAGATTGGGAGAGCGTTGGATTGCTTGTTCCAGTTTTGTTTGTTTGACAGGACTCTGTCAGAACATCACTTTCTTAAAGTGTGTACACCAAACAGCTTTATAAATTTAAAGATATAATTTATTGGGACAAAAACTAAAGTATGGTTGCTTTTGAAATAGAAATTCAGATCTCTTGGGTGTTAAAGGTTAAAGTTATGGACCTTTTTCTCCTCTTCACTTTCTAGTCCAACATCTTTCACTGGCATTCTTGGTTGCACTAAGCAATGTAGTCCTTGCTGGGTTCCCTGGGCAAAGTTTGTGTGGTTTTGGTGTTTGGTGTGTTCCATTCCCCCCCCCCCCTTTTTTTTTTTTTTTTTTTTTTTTTTTCTCCCTAGGCACCCCTAAGGTCTGTCTAGGAGTATGCTCCTTTCTCATTTTCAGGGTCTCCCATTGTACACCCCTGCAGGTTCCCTGCCTGCCTTCTGTAAGCTTTTGCCAAATGAAGGTGAGGAGTTGCTCTCCAAAACAATATTTTTGCCTGCCAAAAGCCTGCATTTGTCCCCATTAGCAGCAACAAACGGAAGGCAAATAGACAGCCCTTCCTCTGCAGCTCAGCCATACTTGTGAAATACAGTTTACAGATAGTAAGTGGTGAACAAATAAATGAAGTAGGTGCTGTCCATCACAGTTCATGATGGTGTCTTAAACAGGACAGAAGCCTCAGGAATAGGATGTCATTTGGCCTGATAGGAGATTATTGGGAATGAACAGGTGCTTAGAAACAGCAGAACGCCAGATGTTGAGCATGTAGCAAGAGGCCTGCTTTGGATACCAATGCTCAAGAGCCAAGCCAGGCTGGACAGCTAGCCAAGATGTTTGCCACTAAAATTATACTGCTATCAACATTTCACAAAATACTGCATTAGAAAAAGGCTTTTCAGAGTCACCAGATTATAGCTTGTTTTGACAATTGTTCAGTAAAGATAGCTGGAGGCACTGTGCTAGTCAGTCAAGAAAATTGGGACTGTGTTTTGGGAGGAAAAAAAAGGGGGAAGCAGATATTGGACTGTCCATGCAAATGTGAAGCAGAAGAAATACCCTGAAGATACTCTCATAACTCACTCACACGAACACTTTAAATAAGGGATAATAAAGAAGGTTTGTAGTTTCTTTAGGCTTGGTTTATAACTAGTCTGATTGCATATGTTTAAAAAGTAAAACACGTAAACATAAAATAAAAGAACATGGTAAAAAGTAGAATTAGTGAAATAACTGATTTAAAAAAAGAAATCTAAATAGAGCTTTGCAAAGTTCATCAAAATATTTAAACAGTTATAAAAGCCTTGCATATATCTGTGTGTTGGATTAGCTCCAGAAGTAATTTTCATACAGTAAATTCTAGCTGATGTGCTGAGATGCTCAAATTTTCTGGTTGAGTATCCAATTCCTCAGCAACCCTACATCTTCAGGTTGTCTTTATGGAATCATATGTGGATTTGAACATGCCATCCTTTTATTATGTCCCCAAACCATTTTAGCTTAATAATCAGTTTAAAACATTCTCTTCTTTCCATTCCCCTCCTTTCTCTTTAACTCTCTCTGTCTAAAGCTCTTAAGTTGTAATTTAGTTAGGAAGCTATTTCAGTCTTTCTTTTACTGTAGTATTACTTATCCTCCCCTGCTCAGAGTCCATTTGGAAAGATGAGGTATGACTTTTGTCTAATTAGGTAGAAAAAAGTAGTCAGCTAAAAAGTATTTGGCTAATGACTCTGATGCTTTGATAGGGCCTGGGTAGAGTTTGTCCTTTTTCAGAGAAAAATGACCTTCTGCCCACCCAACACAGCGTTCAAATCTCTGAATGAAGTAATTTTCTACATTATCGATTCAATTTTTAATGCAGACCTATAACTTGTTAATGATAAATAACACAATATGCAAATTTAACACCCTACAATGGGTAACTTAGTATGTTACTTTTGTTTTTAAATCTTGGGTAGTCTTTTTGCTTCTTAATTATCTATGTATAAGAATAATAGTTTTGTATGGTACTCAGAGATAAGATTTAAATTCATTAACATGTAAACAAGGATATTACAGAAGAAACTCAGTAGTGATAGGGTCCCAATACTTTGCATGTCAACAATTTCTTTCCTCTATAAATTTATACCCAAATATAAGAGTGTAAAGTTCTTTCAGGTCTCTGTGTAAGGCTGTCCTCTTGTGACTTCAGGTTCTAAGATGATTTCAACATATATCTTTGGGGTAAAGTTTAATATGTTTACTTTTTCAAAAAGAAGAGTGTTCTGAAGTTGTGTAGCAGAGGTCAGAATTACAGGTCACTCAAGACATATTTTATACTCCAGAACTCTGTCTGTTGTTACTGGCCTGTATCCATGCTATTGAGTAGACTTCATAACATAATAGGAAAGATAGAAGTGGGATTTATATTTGCTGTCTTGCCTGTCCTATGTTTTTTACACATTCTAAGGATGTACGACAAAATTCAAGACACATACAAGCTATTCCATGAGAACGAAGGATGTTTAAGGAGGTATTTTGCTGAGGTTATCGCCCTGTGAGAACGGTGCCTCAATTTACTGTTCAAGTGCTTCCATTCATTGGGAAAAAAAAAAAAAAAAAACTAAGTTATTCTTGTACAAATATCAAAATGAAGCTTTAAATGAGAGAAGATGATGAAGGGGTAAAACCTTGAACATTACACTTTAGTGTTTGTTAATACAATGACGTACATTACTTTTGTGCTCAACTCTAGTAGATAAAGAAAGCTTGGATCCTATTCTGTTGCACGTTAGGTTGCTGTCATTGCTGGTCCTGTTTAGCGGTTCATTCTCCTTTTCCAATCTGAAGAAAAATCTTATTCTTTCTGTGCAACTTACTTATTTTTGTACTACTACTATACATGATATAATAAAAAATGACAGCAAGGAGTACCTTGGACTTTGACTATATTTGCTGGGTGCTTCACTCACATGTTCTCACTCTCATCTCTGAAGTAGAGATTATTCTGTATACTATGGGACTGCAAAGTGGGCGGTAGTACATTGAGTTTCAATTCTACCTTTAGCATTTAAGCTAGTAGGTTGGTAGCTTACTTAAAGTCAGATTTCATGGAATTATTATTTTATTAAATGTACTAATCCTAAATATTCATAACATTCCCCTGGAGAGTATAATCAAAGCATATCAGAAGTTCTCTTTGACTTAATAGCAGGTAGCTCATTAGATTCCAGTCAAGGATGTGATGTTTTAGAGTCTTGCAAGGAATTTTGAAGGAAGTCCATCCATGTCAGGCAGTACTTAGGTGAATCTGAGTGACCGATTTCCTATATGGAATTGTTAAAACTAGCACACTTTTTAAACAAGTTCATATAAGCTACTTTGTGCAGTCTCAGAAGGATGTGTACACCCTCCAAAGGGTGAAAATCCCACCACTGAATGGACAGAATGTACCAAGTGCTAGTCATCCAAAGTGACACACCTCTAATTATTCCATTTAAATAAGGTTTGAATAACTCTTCAGTCCTGGTGTTTTTCCAGCTATGTCTGACCTCAGCATTTCTTCTTATTGCTGAAACAGTTTCTGTGGTCCGGAGGTGTATTTTGTGCCCTTCTCATATCCCAGAAAAGCTTAAATAGACTTCTTAGTACATGATAATTATTCTCCATCATTATAGTTAACACAATCAATGCAATATATGTATCATCATATATTGCAAGGATACCATTCAAGCTTTAGAAACTTCTGCTGTTTTACAGTGGATAGTTTCTTTTCTGTGTTGGTCAGTTTGTCTTTATTTGTTTAATCATTGATATTTGCCATTGCACTGAACATAGCAGAGGCACTATTACTACTTCACGAAGTTTCTAGTGTAAGTAGTGGCAAACAGTAGTGTTAGGCAATCTAGCTGCTGATGGTCACAGATATCTCAGAATACAGCATTTTTAATATAGTAACATAGAGATATAAGGATGTAGCAATAAGATTATTTGTTTCTGAAAGTTATCATGTATCAGGTAGTCGTTGATCATCTATTCAAGTGGAGCATGATAGCAACTCTGACCTAGAGTACATTGGTTTTCAAGTTTAGCAGCGCACTTTCCCAGCATTTTTTAAAAATGCCTGCATTTTATGATCATCTATCAGTATTTTAGAGTAGTTGAAGTAGTAAATTTTATTTTTGAAAACAGGACAAAATCAAAGAAGGGGGAAAAGATTTAAAGTGGTCACCTCACACAGCAGAGAGAGACGTGAATTCCAGAAACACTATGCTAGAAAGTGGAAGAGCAAAAAAATAAAAAAACTATGAAGTGAGATGAGATATTTTGGGGATGACATTGATAAGATAAAAAGAGTTACTGACAATAGTGAAGTTTGATTGGATCCTGAAATTGTAGTACTAGCAAGATACAGCAGAAAGCTTGGGTCCAGTAAATGATGTTGTCCAGCTAATGAACCTGATATATAGCTGAAATTCTGGAATTTCTGGAAGAAACTGGGGAGAATAACAAGATGGAAATAGCATTAGGAAGAAGGTGATTTTTTTTTTTTTAAACAGTGTAAAGAAAGGCATTATGTGTTTCAATAACTAAAGCTAAAATGATAATTTTTGTTCAGAACAGGGATCTCGATAAAGGGACGGTATAGATACAGTTATAATGATATAAGAAGGCTGGTATACTTCCCTTGTTAGGAAAGACTGATTCTGATTCTCTGTCTTTACAGCTTAAATGTGTACTTAAATAAACGCATAAAACATTGTGGCTGCTGTGAAAAGATGGTGGCTGCTTATGTATAATGAACAAAGAGGAAGGAAATTTATATAGCTATAAATAACAATGTAGAATAGTCTCTTAATAGCAAAACTGTATGGACTTGTTTTTTAAATGAACTTCATAAAACCACCTAGAATGGGTGTGTAAGAATTTTGTAGCATTTCTATAGTTTTATAACTAATCCGTGGGCTTACTTCTGAGAGATAAATGTGTTCAGCATTGCTCACAATAACTATGTTTCTTTCCTTTAAGTACCATGCAGTGAGGTTTTCTTGCTTACATATCAAAAGAAACCGTTTGTCTTGTGTTCTCTTATCAGTTTGTTTATGGGAAGACTCCAGAGGAAGAGCTTTTTCTGTTTTAAAAAAATAATATAATAAAAATGCAGTTAGTGTACTGTCTGTTAGAGAAAACAAGTTCTTCTGAAGTATACTGGCCCTTAATGATGTGTTTCTGTTGTCATGGAAATGGGGATTTTTTTTCAAGTAGGTTTATTTGTTCTACTTTTGTTTTTGAGAGTCCTCCCTTCATAAGTTTAGTTTTGTACTGGCAGTGTTGTGCTTGATGAAAGAGCAGCCATACTTCCTTTATCATCCTTTTACTCTCTTTTATGTCCATTAGAATTTGATGGCTAAAAGGCTGAGGAAGAAACAAATATTGGCAGATATGAAGATACCAGGCATGTACTTTACCATATAGAAACAGTTAGCCTCAGTCTGGCAGGAGAAAGAAGGCATCGTTGTAATGAAGCATGGATTAAAAATTGCATTGGACCAAATAATAGATATTGCTAGCACTTCCCTTTTCATACACATGTAAATTGCAGAGTTAAGTTACTGATGGAGGCCATGAAAACAGTCCAATTCTTATTGTGTCTGTTCTCTGTCATTGACTGAAAAAGAGATTTGCTGCTAAAAAAGGTTTTGTGCTTAAAAACAGTTTCAGGTTGTTTACAGTTCTTTCATACTTGTTTTTTCTGGATCTTGGTAAGAAAAATGACTAAACATATATGTGGTTAAATGCTATTTACTGACTAATTAGAAAGTGAGAGTAATGAATTAATCCTATGTCACTTCTGATGCTGGGAACCCCTGAGGTGTGTCAGTGTCAGACAGATATCTTCAATGTGTCCATGACACGCTGCACAGAATTCCCATCCATGGTGAGGTTCAACATACCTCACCACCTGCCATGCTTTTATAGTCTTCTTCCTCACCATTAAATTTATCAGTTAAAGATGGCCTTTTTCCTCACAATAAAACCATTAATTTGTCATCTAAAGAGTGTGAAATGTCCGTGAAGGACATTTCATACATGTTAGAACACCAGACAGGACCATCTGTACATCCTCCTGTAACACCTGCAAGCTAGCATGACAGGACGTAGCATGGGGTCATTCAGTGGCCACTTCGGCTAACACAACGGTACTAGCTAGGGAGGCTTAGTTGGGTCAGCATATGCCTCAGGATCACTAATTCCTCATTATGTCTTCAGACATGGTTCCCACTGTAACAGTTTTTCTGTACGTGTATGTTAAAATGAGCTGAAGCATTGTAAGCATGTGATATCTGTAAAAATACGCAAATAAACATTTTTTGTGCTGATTCAGAAAGAGAGAAAGGATGATTCAGACTGTGCATAATTTGAGCCTCTGCTCTGAAGGTATGTGTTACTTGCTTCTGAGAAAAGGAGGGAAAGGTTTAAAGGGATGATACTTCAGAAGCAAACTACAGAATGTCTCTTCTTTCATGGGAGATTCTTCCTATTGCATCTGCCATTGTTTTTGCTCTCATACGATATTTCATCCTTCCTTCCAAAGTTCATATTATAATGAAATATGCATGTAGTGAATGACAATTGCAGCTGAATTCCTAAGAGGTTGTCCTGGTTTTGGCAGGGATAGAGTTAATTTCCTTCCTAGTAGCTGGTACAGGGCTGTGTGTTGGATTTAGGAGGAGAATAATGTTGATAACACACCGATGTTTTAGTTGTTGCTAAGCAGTGCTTACACTAGTCAAGGACTTTTCAGTTTCCCATGCTCTACCGACTGACAATACTGAAATACCAATAGAAGTATCTTAACTACCCAAGGATGTTCAAAATACTGAAAAGTTACTGTAATTGCTAGTTGTCTCCGTGAAGTGGTATCCATAGTACAGTAATGGCTTCATTGCGAAATTCAGATACCAAATTAAGACCAAGGTCAATGTTTTAAAAATAAACCTCCCAAGCGGAATATCACCAATCACTGCAGAGCACAGCAAACTGCAAAAACCAACACCAATCTTTAACAAGTACAGCGAAAAACTGAGCACAATGCAGATTAGACAAACCAGTATCGAGAACAGAGAAACCAACATTGTGACTCACAACTGTTAACAGATATAAGTTCCTTAATACACTCCGGTTAATCTGTTATTATCTCAAATCCTTCGTGCCCCACGTTGGGCGCCAAAAAGGACTAGAGCACAAGTGAGAAAAACTCATGGGTTGAGATAAAAACAGTTTAATAATTGAAATAAAATAATAGCAACAATAACAATAATAATGTAATAATAATAATAATACACAAAGCAAGTGATGCACAGTGCAATTGTGCACCACCCGCCGACTGATGCCCAGCCAGTCCCCGAGCAGCGGCCCCCCCAGCCAGCTTTCCCCCAGTTTATGTACTGAGCATGACGTCCCATGGTATGGAATGTCCCTTTGGCCAGTTTGGGTCAGCTGTCCTGGCTGTGCCCCCTCCCAGCTTCTTGTGCACCTCCAGCCTTCTCAGTCGGTAGAGTCTGGGAAGCTGAGAAGTCCTTGACTAGTGTAAGCACTGCTTAGCAACAACTAAAACATCAGGGTGTTATCAACTTTGTTCTCATCCTAAATCCAAAACACAGCACTGTACCAGCTACTAGGAAGGAAATTAACTCTATCCCTGCCGAAACCAGGACAGAGGAACCTCTTGCAAGCTTGAAATCATGTTACTATAGCCTGTTTAGAGGATGAAAAACATGGGGAAAAATCCACTAGTCATAGCAAATCCCATGTTTATCCATGCCAGCTTCCACCGTTTCCCAAATCTTTATATTAGGTGCATGCTGTGCGTCCAGTGTAGTGAATTTCACAAGTCTTTATGCCTTCTGTGAGGATTTAATTTTTTTAGCTGTACTGTTTGTTTCTTTTTAACAAGTGTCCTTATTTTTACATGGTTCCCCATTTGAACTTTCGTAAAACAACGGTTGATATTCTTTGTTCTTTTTCTCTGTCTTGTCATAGCTTTTTCTGTGTATTGCTGTATATTTTGAAATCTAGTATTACAGCGTCTCACTGATTGTTTTCCTTCCATACTGATGTGCTTAGTTTATCAATGGCTTCACTCAGGGCAAAACTATATCTACATTTGGATATGTGTAAATCACTCTTTCTCTTTAAAAATAAACAAAACACTCAAAGGTACAATGTTTTGATTCCTATTATTATTACAAGTATCATAAAAAATTGTTTAAGAAATGAATAAAATATCTTGTTAGTGCAGGGTGATTAAAAAAGGCACACTAGTAAGTTAGTATTTTATTGAACTTGTCCTTTAAAAAATCTATGCGGATGAACATCTGCATAACATCTCAAATTTCATACCTGAACATCTCAGTAATCAAAAGAAGTAATCAAAAGATTACTTCTTTTAGGTACTGTATGAGAGATATAAAAAATATTTTTGAAATGGTTAGAAAATAGTTTTTGAAGTAGATATGCATTCTTATTATCTACAGTGTTAGCAGACAGATTCAGAAAGTCATAAAGAATCTTCA
>NW_008825428.1:5347519-5364293 GCF_000699105.1 Pygoscelis adeliae
AGTGTTCAAGTTACTGTGACCTACACCCGAATTCTTAACGGTAAAACAAAAAATCCAATTTTTTTGTGCTAGTAGGATAAGTGTCATGAGCATATAACATTAAAAAAATCCTGATTTTGTTCAGCCAGAATTTTCCATTATAATTATGCTTTCGACCATAGTTTGAGAGACAGACCAGTAAACTTCTTTAGAATTTCTCATCAGAGTAAGTGTGGCTTTAAAGTCATTGTATTTTTCCAAGGATTAGTGGAAAAAGTATTTTTTGATACTTTTTATTTGATGACATTTCTACAGTGTAGAGTGCAATTCCTCCCTTGTTAAAATACTAGATTTTAATAGGTGCAAAGAAGGCTTAGAGGTGTCTGATATCTAAAACAATTCAGTTTACCTATGCTAGAGTAAAGGTGATAATTCAGGAAATGTGTTTTGGTTTGCTGTGTTTTAATCAACAGTTTTTACTCTCTTTGTGGCAACCTTTTGGGTTTTTTTTGGTCGTCTGAAAACTGACCTGCAATCCATTTATGTGATTTAGTTTTCCAGATTAGGAAGATCCTCTAATCATGTTGTATTAAGAGATTGCAATTAGAGTTTGTAAAGGAATCTTAGCTTGAATACCACCCAAAATGTGCCACTTAAAAAAAAAAAAAAAAAAAAAGTTTTGTTAATCTTTGTTTCCCCCAACCTGTCCTGTTATACTGTTGCTGTGTATGAAGGATACTGTATGCTACTGTGATCCTTTCAAAGGCACTAAGTATATAACAGAGATTAAAAAAGGGATTACAGGATCCAGGGAGTTTGCTGAACCAGCATCATTAAACCAGTGCTTATGGAAGATATTTATAAACTGTTCTTTTGTAGCCTGTAATTGAACAGTCAATTTAAGTTATGGTTTTTAAATCTTTTTCTCTGATTTTCTAGGAATGATAAGGGGGTGGGGTGAGGGATGCAGTGCAGCACTCTGTGTATGTTCTGTTAGGATACGATTTATATGCCTTTTGTTGCTGGGCATGCATATTCCAGAAAGGTCTCATTTGTTGAATATTTTGCAACTGAATAGAACTGCATAGGAGTATATATGTATACGTGTGTGTGTGTTTTGTATATATACATCTACATGTGTATATATATACACACATATATACTTACATGAAGCACACATGCATATATATATATATATATATATATAGGTGCAAGTTTTCTCTAGAACTTCTCTCTCTCTCCTAACAGCGTTAGAAGTATGCAATCTGGTTTTTCCTAGGTTTAAAAAAAAAAAAAAAAAGTTTTGTTTTTGTTTTTTGTCATGACAGTTACTCTAAGAGAATGACAGTGATGCCTGTTTTAGATTCCTTACATTTGTCACATGTAGGCCATCAGAGACAGTGATGCATTGCTCATTAGGAGATATACTAAGGAGTAAAAAGTTTGCTGGTAAATTGTTAAAAGCATAGTTTAACTTGCATTATTTTACAAATTGAATATTTGTGATCTCTCCAGTTTTAACAAATGAACACAGGCAACTAAACTTGACCTTAAAATAAGCATTAAACATCTATGATTTTGTCAGCTTCACAATTCTCCATAAGCTTTGAGCTTTCTGTGCCACTGGGAATTCCTACCCAGCAGCCTTTTGTTTATTTCTCTTTTTTACTCTACTGCTAATCGCCCTTTTTTGGCTTGTTTTTCCTTCCTTATTGCCTTCAGAGCTTGGATGGAATGGATGCAGTTGGAGAAAAGGCCAGTGGTAGCAAAAATGTAGCTGGCATCTACACAAAGAATCTACTGTAGCTGCTCCCTAACCAGGCCTTGAAGAAAAGAATCCGCAGTGGGGCATCTGAACTTGTTAGCAACCAAATACTTACTGCCATTGCAAGGACATCTCGTTTGTTCTATTCTTTTTTTCTTTCTCTAACTTCTTATATTCCATAAAGCTCAGCTGAATCTTCCATAACATTCTACCTTAGCTGACATGAAAATTCTCTGAGGCAAAATGACCTCCTCAGCACCCTGCCTATGCCTCCCATGCACTTTATGATGCGTGGATGGTCTTAGATGCATAATTTTCATTAATATTTCCATGCGGTTAACGAGAAGCCATAATGTGCTGCTTTTCTCATGAGAAAATCATTACTATTGTAATGATTGTATTCTTTCTTTTGAAATGTATATAGTAATATATTCATTTTATAGAGTATATATATAAATTTTACACTTCTAAAAAGCAACAGTTTAAAAAGTCAGGACACTTTTCATGTCTGTTTTCTGAGTTTCTATTGAGACTAAATAACACCTTCAGCTCTACTAAAGATCATTAGAATTTTTCCCATGGACTTTTTTTTTAAAATCTGGCATGTATCATTCATACACTTATATTTTGCATTCATTTTATTTTACGTGACTTTTCACTCCATTGTGTGGAAAGCCAAGCATTAGTAATTCCTGATTATTGTTCTTATGCCTTGTGATGTCCAAAAGTCTGAACTGCAAAGACCAGTCAGTGTCAAATAATGTGTGAACAAAGACAATGTCTAAACTACAACTTATGGAATAATGGAGAGAGAACTTGAAATTAACCAACTTGGATATTGCAGGTAGTCTATTGGGTAGCTTACTGTTCTGTGGTCTGTGTGCTGTACATGTGCAGTAACTTGGCTATTTCTTTTGTGTTGTGATTCATGTGGAGAAACTGTAGAACCTGCAGCGGAAAGCAGAAGAAATGGATGAGTTTAAAGAGATGCCCCATCACTAAGAGTAAACCAGCTTCTCCACCTGAATCTTGTAGGCAGGGTGTGGATAACAAATAATGAACCTTGAGGTAAGATTTAAAGGATAATTGTGTTTTAATGCTGCCGTGAATTTTGTCGCTTACACTTGCACACACTGAACTGTGATGGAAGTGAGGGAGCATGAGTTCAGTTATAAAAATGTGATGCTTTCTTTCCCTGGGAAGCAGCACCTCATATGGGAAGCTGCTGTTTCCCAATGGGAATGGTCAGACTCTTCTTTCCCTCTGATAAGTAGAAGCAAGATATGACTGCTAGTAAGAACCATTTTGAAAAAAGGTGCATTCTTGTCTGTGCATTTTTATCTTTCCCCCCGCCCTTCTTTCCATACTGTTATGTTTATTTGTTCTTGTTACTTTAATTGTATGTTGTGTATGTGTTGCATATTCTTCTGTGCCCAGCTGCCTACTCAGCTCCTAATTTAGAAGTAAATGTAGTCCTTGTCAAGACAAAGGGTTAGGCCAAGTACAACCTTTTGAAATCATCAAAAGGTGCTTTCAGAAATTTCTTAAGCTTTGAACACAAGAGAGAGACTTTACAGAGTCAAAGAGGAACTTGAATGTTTTAGTAGACTGATGCCTCTAATGGAACAGAGGCACACAGGGAGATACACATACTGTTGTTGCATGTGGGGCAAATAACGTTTTTAATCACAGTGTGTCAGCAACTTACTCCAAAAGACTAGTGGGAAGGGAAGAAAAAGCAAAGGTGTTGGCTGTAACTAATTCTTACATATATCAAACCTCTAAATTTTGAAGCTATTTGAATGAACACTTTGGTGTACAAAGACCACAGAAGTCAAGGGAATCTCAGAGCACATTAAGATATGAAATCTCTCAGCAAACATAATTACAATTTTAATTAATTAAGTGATTAAAAAACCAGAAGGGACTAGTGTGGTCATCTAGTCCAAACTCCTGCCTAATGCAGAAATTAATCAGAGAATTCCTATGACCTAGTTAAACTAAAGTATAGCTAGGAAAATATCATATCTTGATTTTTGTTTGTTTGTTTGTTTAAGAATCCAATCTTGCCAAATTTCTCTAGTGTTTTGAAGAAAAATTTGAATATAATTTCTGTTCTTAATTTGTCTAGTTTCAAATTCCAGCAATGTTGACTTAACTTGAGCAGCTTTCAATTAGATGTTTTCTTGTAAATACTTCAATGTAATGTAGATGCTCCTTAACTTTTTTGTTAAATTCACCAGACTAATGGCTTTGAGTTTTTAAATTGAAAGGATGTTTTCCTTAACCATTTTTTGAAGTAGCTCCAGTTTTCAGCAGCATCTTTGCATTGATGGTACCAAAAACTATATGGAATATTTCATATAACAGTTACAGCAGTAGGAAATCTTAGAATACAATCACAGTGTGGTTGGGGTTGGAGAAGACCGCTGGAGATAGTGTAGCCCAAGTCCCACGTAAAAGCAGGGTCAACTAGAACTGTGTGCGTGTGTATATGCTACCCTGTGAAATGTTCTTCTTTATCAGTACATCCAATGATCATCAGTGTGGGTATTTATCAGTACATCCACTACCCACAACACTATCTGGGGGGAAAAGAGCTCTGTTGGATGATCACAATGCTGTGCTTATGGCATGGCCTCCAATTTTGAAAGGGGATGTGAACAGCCAGCTGCCATTGGGCTTTAAATATACTCATAGGCTTAGAGTTGAGACTTGAGTTGAGTGTCCATGTGGAGAACCTAGCCATACAAATTAGAATCCCTTATGTATAAATGCGGTATTGGGGATCTCGCTAAATTTTACTGTCTGGCATTCATGTTCAGCTGACTGTCCTCCATTATTCCTTCCACTGTCAGCATCTTTTCAGAGTGAAAGCTTACTGGATGAGGAAAGTACCCTTTGGGAATGTAGCCAACTACTTTTGTTCCCAAAGGTATTAATTCACACTTGGCTTGTTAAAAAATGCATATTTTTCTTATTTTTAGTTATGAAAATGATTCAAGTTCTTCAGAATTTTAGGGGGCTGGTATTGGCAGTGTTAACTCTTTTTAATCTGGAAAAATTTACCTATTTTCAAAAGTAAAACTTTACTGATAATAATAATGAAACATATCCAGTCAGACTGAAGGTTTTAAGTTATAGATAATACTTACAATAGCTACAGATAATAATCTGGAAGTATATTAAGATTGGTATTCTGAAGCAGAGGTCCTATTAATCAGTTTTTTATTATCTTTCTCCTCTTGATTGCTACAGCGTATATGAAATATATATTTGAGTACTGAGAGGAACAAATTCTTATCTGTTGTGTTTTAAGGCCGGATATCATACGCAGTGGTGAAAGATTTTCT
This sequence comes from Pygoscelis adeliae, assembly GCF_000699105.1. Lineage (NCBI taxonomy): Eukaryota > Metazoa > Chordata > Aves > Sphenisciformes > Spheniscidae > Pygoscelis > Pygoscelis adeliae. The sequence goes on from NW_008825428.1 coordinate 5,352,617, forward strand.
CAGTGAAGAAATTTTTTTAACCAGATGAGGATTTTGCAAAGGGGTTAATTTTCTGAACATGATAATGATGTTAGTGTTATTAGTATAGAACATAATGAGGCTATATGCAAGTCCCCTTCATGCTCTCCTCTTCAATAAAATCCCTGTTGCTAGAAGTGTTATAATATAGAAGGATGTAGAAAGAAATGAGAATAAATTAAGGTTGTTAAAGAAAGTATGTCCATTACACTTCTGTCAAATGTAACATCCAGACTTGAGCACAAATAGGATTGTAATAACCTCTCAAACCTCTTTTTTAGTATTCTGTGTTTGTATATCACTTCTTTTTTTCTCTGTTTAGCAAACAATGATTGATATTATTAGTCAGAATGCAAATATTTCTTTTAAGTAGTAATAGACTTACTTGTATCGGGTGAAGGCCTATTCTGAAATGTCTTTAGGTTATATGACCATCCTGCTATTTCTTTGATAACTGCCTGTTTTAAACTGTTACTTTGTTCCTCTAGAAGAATGTAATGTCCTCAGAAAAATAATTTTTGGGAATTAGTAGAACTATACACAATCCCATCATTGGGATGAGCAACAATATTCTACCAATGTTACAGTTTACCTTCTGCTTCCTTCCTTCCTGTCTTAACATTCCATCTTCCCACTAATTCTGATAATTTTTCATGTCATTAAGCATTTCTCCTTTCTCTGGACACTTGTGTGAATGTCTGGCATGAGTTAAACTCTGGGATGGACCATGTGCTGTTTGTTTATTTTGATAAAAATCTTGTGAAGCTGTAAATAAGAAATACATATCCCAGAACAGGCAATTAGACACATTTTGGAAATCTTAAATCTTCTCAATGCTTCCTCTAATCTTACTCTGTTGGGATATTACAAAGATGAAATATCTTGTGCCATCATTTTATAGTTATATTTCTATTTTGAATATAAAATATAAATATTAATTGTGGAGCATTCTAAATATCAAATTTGATCATCCAATTTTAATTTTTCTCTGGGCCTTTCACAGATTTCCATAATCTGCTGCCTAATTTTAATAAAATATTTACTGCATGTGCATCTACGTTAGTGTTTTGCTGAGTTCAGGAGTGAGCTTTTAAAATGAATGTCCTAGTTTTCCCCACCTGCTGTATTTTGCTTTGCATCACAGAATATTCTCTAAGAACATAAATTGTTTTTCATATAATAAAACCAGAACATGCTTTCTAGGAGTGCACCTTATACCACCCCAATCCCTAAAGGGCAGTCAATCTGTGGTACCTGACTGGCATTAGTTCAAAGTTAATTCCCCTGAAACACAAAGAACGGGTATTGCTTGGCTCCCCAAATCTATCACAACTTGTTCATGCAGTCATAGGCAAAGTACTGCAACATAGCTGAGGTAATTTGAGCTGGCTTTTGATTTTTCGTGCTCAGTTATTGAGGTAGTAGAATTAGCAACATAAATAACATTGTGCTTTTAAATTATGTTTTCATGTGTTGATCAAGACATCATTGCACAACATTATCATTATTATGTAGTTGAAAATCAATAGGACTGAAGGATGGAGTGGTAAACTGATTTGAAGGTCATACAAAACTGGGAGTAAAAGTCAGGTGTCTTGTCATGCTGTTTAAAGCTGTAAGTGCTCAACTACATTTCATAATATCATAATGGATACCAGGGGATCTGTTAATGTCATCAGCTTCCAATTATTCTCTTGATTAACTGTTTATTTAGTCTCATTATGCAGTTGGATGTTCTGTCTTGCCTTGCCATTTACAATTGGCATGGTTGTCCAATGATCACTTGCACCAATAATCGCATCTCACATTAAGAGGGAATTTTAGACAGTCATATAGTTCCTACTAAAACAGTTTCCTTCTGTGCCAGAAGCGTACCCGCAAAGAGAAGGTTAGCAGCTTGGGTAGTTTTGGGTATAGTTTTAAAGTAGCATGTATATCACTGGTGGTAAACATGGTTCACAGTATGCTGAAGAAAGAAAGCCTCTATGGTTGCTGCTTAGAAAATCACATAAAGTTGGCATTTTCTGTTTTTGTTTGTTACTCTTAACACTTGCAGAGCTTTTCTGTTGTTTGGTTTTAGGATTAAAACCTATTCATAATTTCATCTTCAAAGGTCCTTGGAACAATTTTTAAAGAAACATCTAGGAGGCAGATTTCTGTTTCAACGTTAATATGTTAATAAAATGCAGCTAAATATGAAGGAAGCTGACATAAAATCTCTTTCACATTCTCTCTTGCACACACTCTGTGAATGAATGGCCAGTTAATAGCACCTGAAACTAATCAGAGCCCTCTTAAGAAGGAGCTTTGACACTTGTATAGTTTGGAGGAGTTGATGTTTAACAGGAGGAGCTCTTAGTACCTTTATGACAATAATATCTACACAGAAAAATAGAGTATTGCAAGGGGTGGGGGGCAAGCTCAAAGCCATTGTTTGGAAATGCTATACTTCGCTTCACCAGTTACTGTGATTTCATATTAACCTCTGACATACGAGTGTAGGCTTTTTAGGAAGTTAAAAATCCTATCATTAAAATTAAGGTGTGTGTGAACCTGATGTGAAAATGACCATAGTGGGGACTAGATCAAGGATAGACTCAGCCCAACATCTCCTGTTTGTGTCCAAAAGCAGACTGTCTTGGAAGTAGTATAAGAAAAAGATAAAATTTTCCACAAAATATTCCTCTACTCTCCAATAATTTGCAGCTCAGGGATCTCCTGATCCAGAAGTGCATCTTCCTATCCATGAACCTTTGTGTTTCAGATTCTCCTTGCTCTTTTGTGTTTTTTTCCCCTCTACAAGACCCTGCTGCAAGAAGTTCTGCAGCTTAACTACACATTGTGTACTATGCCTTTGTTTTCTTCTGAGCCTACTTTCTTTGCAGCCCTCTCTCTTTATTGAACAAGTTGTTTCTTATTCACCTTTTCTATGTCACTCAGGACTGTACAATCTTTATTGTATCCTCTCCCAGTTATGTCTTTCCAGCCTTTTTTTTTGGATGCTTTTTATATTTGAAACAAAGTTTGTATGATTGTTTCAAGGAACAAGGTCATTTGGTTTCATAAGCAACCTATAAATTCCTTTGTTGCAAACATCACTGTTAAAGAGGTTGGATATCTCAAATATGTGGTGCTATCAAGAAACAAAGCTTAAAAGCAATTGCCACCCTAAGTAAAATATTCACCAGACACTTTTAAATACGAAGATTTATTAATGCTTATGTAAGAAAATACTTTGAAAAGAAAGTATAGCAGGGGCGACTTACATAGGAGATCTTCTGTTTTAAAGGAAATATGCCTTTTTTTAAAAATCTAACTGAAGGAATAATTCCTAGAAAGATGGAAGACATTTAGATGCTATGATGTCGCAGCACTTCCATGTGTATAGGCAGTCTCGATGTGTTGATCTTGAAATGATCAATTAGATCCGAGAACTAAAAAAACCTGATCATTGTTCTTCAGTGATTCCAGAAAACAGAGCCCTAGAAAGGTGAATTAAAAAGGAAAAAAGAGGTAGAAAATGCATTGGGTAACTAAATAAATGTGTTCAGTTATTTAATTATATATATAAATTTAACTTCATATATAAAAATTATTCTGGTATGAACCAGATTTGAACAGATTTATATACAAACAGTGCAAAATAACCCAAACAACCAAAACACCAACCAAACAACCAAAAAAACCCAACTTTGCTTTTTTTTTTTTTTTGTGGTGACTTAGAAGGCAGCACTAGGTCAATCTATTTACATGGCATAAAGTAAATGGATAAGCTATTTATCATTTATATGTAAATATGAATTTTCAGCCACAGTAGTTTTTATTTTTGGGTAAGTTTTAGTCACTTTTTTTCCCAGAAGGATGAGAAGGGAAAACTAAAGAAAAATTGGACTTGTGTTCTAATTGCACTTTTGGTGAAATAATGGAAGTCTTAAAATGATTTTACATTACTCTGTAGACTAAGGTACAAAAATGCTAATTTATTGCTAGACTGCAGCGTCCAATTTGCATTCCAAATCAGACTGCAGAGCTCCCCAAATGAGTAGGTGCCCTCACAGTGTGTTTAACCTATGCTTTTCCTGAGTAAATTCATAACAGTATGTGTGTTTGTACGTGCTTCCTCACGTACATACCCACATGTGGTGCTTCACCATTTTAAGAAGGTCCATTTTTTTTAATAGGCATTTGAAGTGTACAGCTAATTTTGGATATTAGCAATCAGAAAAAGAATTGATGCAAGTATCATTTTAAATCCCTGAACTGCCTCTAAATTCCTGTTTACTGTGACACTGACAGATAATGTGTAGGGTGCATATAATTTGCAGTGATTAATGTCATGTATTAAATTGTGCTTGTATGCATGTATAAACACACAGTTGCATACAAAATGGTACTGTTATAAAGATGTTTTCTAGAATATTGTAAGGGTAATAGTCTATATTTGTTGTTAGTTCCACATGATGCAGATACATGAGAAGGAGGGAAATGAAGAGTCATATTATTCTTAAATGTGCTGATACAGGAGGAGGGGGCGGCTGAGCGGAAACGGTCAGGTGAGACCCCAAAGGTGGGGCAGAGGGAGGGGGAGACCTCCGGGAGCCCGCAAGGCAGCGGTTTTGGTCCCCTGTGTGAGAGAGAGAGAGAGAGAGAGAGAAGTAATACAGCATAAAGAACCCACAGGCATCTGGGCTTTCCCACTTCAGTAGCAAATAGGGGGAATTATGGGTTGGTGGTCTGCTTCCCGTTAGGAGGACACCCCTCCATCTGTTTTCAGTACAGCCTGTTTCCAATTTAAAACACAGATTTCAATACAAACCTCGATTTCTTTTCTCCATTTTATATGCAAAGTGAGGCTTAAGAATCGGTGTCATTGCCATAAGGGCTCAGACCAAATTTCCCCCCAAAATTCACAGGCTGTTCATTTGAATACCTGCTTACAGTGGTACACAATGGGCAGCTTTGAGAAGAAAAATTGATAATCTTCACGGAAGAGTAATTTGAATGAAATTACACTTGACAGCCTGTCTCCAAGCAAACAAGGAGAGTGAGGGAGCCTTAGCTAAGCTCTGAGGACTTGCCTAAGCCTCTGCTGTTGGAGCTTCCCAGGGAAAAAAAAACCACACTTTTTCCTACATCTGACTGAAGCTTTTGATTAATTCTCTGTAGCTGTTTCTAGTGAAGAAAGGTAGCCATGGAAGAGAATATGGAAGAGGGACAAACACAGAAAGGTATTGTGATAAAATTGCTTTCTCTTTGCAAGGAGATAATTATTTTGCTGTTCCTTATTTGCTTTAGCAGCATGCTGTAAGGTTAGTGAATATCCTTATGTGACAGATGGGGAAAGATTCTCCCCCTCCCCCCCCTACAATTTACTTCACTTGTCTCTTTTGCAATAGCACCTAGCATTAATATAGTGACTGTCATCTGATATCTAGTATTAAAAGAATCTAAACAGTGAATTTTACATCTATAATAATAATAATAATATTGCAAGCATTTAATGCAGCCTGCTTCCCAGACCAGTCTTTGTTAACCTTCATTTATTTCATGTTTTCACGCTTGTCGAGCTGGGTCAAGGGAGTCTAGTGTGAACTATGAGAGAGCTGCTCACACAGTATTTGGAGCCGGTTGCAGTTGGATATCTAACAATGTAACCAGTATTTACACCTTGAATGAGAGTCCAAACTGAACAAAGACATGGGGTATATTTTGTATATATTTAGGCAGTGTTGAAATTTCCCTCTGCCTTTTATCCACTTTTGTTTTGCGATGTGATGAAGCAGCATTGCTATAGTTCTAATATTTGCATTGTACAGATTTGCATTTTGCTGAAATTCATTTTGCACGTTGCAGCTGAAATTGCTTTAGCAAGATGTACGCAGCATGTTCAGAGCATTTCTGTTCCACTGTTTCTGGTCAAGTTGAAAATAACTGAATGTTATGGGATGTGTTAGCATTTAAAGGTGCAATTTAAAATTATTGCAGACTGTTTATTGATTTGTGAATCTCTGAGAAATACAGTGGGTTTAGTCTTTTCACTTAAGTGTTATTCTGTACAAGTGACATTACAGTAGTGAAAGGAACCAAGGTTTTTTCATTTTAATTTACCGCAAGCAAAAAGGGTAATACTAGTGAGTATTTGCCACATTAAATCATGTATACTTTTAATTTTGCATTTATTTTGAATTTATTTCCATGTTTGAGGAGGATTTCGGAACTCGACAAATCATTCAATATAAATTGCCTGTAAAGGCATATTTTTCTGCGCTGATGCCATATTCTGTTTTTCCGCTCCCTGATCAATCTGCTTTCTACATGGAAATGTCATGCTTTCTCATAATAAGTGACCCATTTAGACAGAATGCAGCTTTGAATTGTTTATGGTCTTGACTTGATCTAGATGCACAGTAGATAGTCATGAGAAGACTAAAGGAGGATATATATGCCCCCTCCGCATATATGCATACTTAAGTTTATAGATAAATAGATTGGTATCTGGTTAGCAATTTCAGCAGTTTATTCAGTTGAATTTTATTATTTGCAAATGGCAGAAATAATGGGAAAGTATACGACAGTTCAGGGTTTTTTTGCTGAAGGTAAAATCAATACTTTCATTGTAAGGTTCAAATTATATGGTGTGCTTTACATTTAGAAATTGGAGGCATGCTTTTTAAAAAGTCTTAAATGCATTTTTTTCTTTCTTAAAACAATTGAACTGTTTGACCACTGAATCAAAATACTTCATTGTTACTGAATGATACTGCCTGAAGAAACAGTGTGAAATTCAAAATCCCTACATTCTTATTAGAGAGAAAAAATCAGAGAAAAAAGTGAATCACTTTGTATATTAAAAGAACATGTGGTTATTGATAAACTGTGTCCTCATTGTTCATTTGATAAGCAGCTGAATGACCAATAGCCACTCAAAATGGTGTGATTAATAGTGTGATTACAACAGCTAACACTACTTACCCCCCACCCCCCATTTACAATGACGTGTTCAGCCTTTTTTCCCTTTAGTGGTACCCAGCTGTCATCACAGACAGTGACAGGAGAATGTTAAGAGCTCACAAATTATATGTATTTTTCCTTATTGGTGTGGAAGGGGATGCTGCTTAATTGCTGTGACCATACCTGCGAACCTGTCATGTCAACCTGTCATGTTCACACTTTGGATTATGACAACTTTTAAAATGTATTTAGTCTGAAGAAAATCTGCAATTCAGGAAGAAAATGAAAAAATATTTTCATTTCTGAATTTTTGGGGGTGCTTGAATGCAGATGTTGGAATTATAGTGAAGCATAGGGATGATTATGAAATCATGGATCTCTTTAAGGTTTGCACTTTGCACTTGAAAAATATTGACTGTTATTGGTATGACGATATTTCTCTTTCATAGTTCCTGTTTTTTTGGCCTTCATTTAGCATGATCTATCTATTATGTGTTTAATTGATATCCATAGTATAGTTCCAGGTCATCTGGACTAGTTTTTCTAACTGTAGTGTCCCAGCAACTTTAATTGTAATTCATATATTCTAATTTTCGTCCTCCTGCCATCTTGAGTGGAACTGTTTCTTTCTTTCTTTCTCCTCTGCTTTCTACAAAATCAATGGGAGTATAGATTGTCACTGCTTATCAACTCCTGTGCTTTTCACAGCAGATGCTTTGAACCTCCCACTGAACAGCATTACGTATTGCTAGCAGCCATGATGGAAGTGAATAGTTTCATATTGATGCATTTCATAAATACGATAAAGATAGCTGTAATAAGAGGCTTGCAGATTTGGAAGTCTTGTTATTTTAGAGAATTTTATGCAATAAGACATTGATAAGTGCAAACAATTCTTACCGTAGTGGTCCCAAGTGATGACCTTCTGCCTTACACAATCTCTGTACATTCTAGTGTTTAACACTTATGATTTGTTTATGGCTGTAAAAATTGTCAGCAGGGAAATATATTACATCTGTTTTCTGAAAATAATGAATTACTAGAAACTGTATAGTTCAAAGTCATGATTGGAAAACAGAAATGGACATCTTCCACCCTCCTCCCCCCACCCTGGCCTTGGAAAGTGTGGTTTCTTCTTGGCATCAGTACCCTTAATATGGTAAATTGAGATAATGCTGTTGCAAGAAGTTTTCAGATGTAAAGCTGTAAAAATTGAAACCAAGAATAATTTGTATTCATTCATTTTATGTTTTAAAGTATTAGAAGACTTGGTCCCGCCCCCCCCCCTTCCCCCCCTTTTCCTTGTTTCCACATTTCCATCGCTTGCAAGCCAGTACAGGTTGGGGAGGTTGTTTCAAAGGTATTTGCTGCACAGCTGTCTGTAGCTGTCCAAGAACTGAAAGTGTGTAGAAAGTCTGGCTGAAATGTAAGCTACATGTGAACACTAAAACATATTCTAACAAAGTAAAAAGTCATAACATCTCAGAAATATCAACTTGTTCACAATTTCCATGATACTGACATTATGCTACATGCCTAGAACTGTAACATACTAAGACCTTTGATTGCAAATCTGCTGTCTGGAAAACCCAGGATAACTAAAGCCTGTAATTTATTTGACTGGTTTATTTTTCCAAAATGATCAGCTCCACTTAGAAGCAGAAGTTTCACTGATGTCTTTAGGGATGTCTGCTGATTTTGAAAACCTCATGCATAAATTTGCATGTGTCAGTGGTAGGTCTCAACTGCCTGTGTTTGAAAGACAATGACGTCAAACTGTTAGCTTTGCTGTGTGAAAAAAGATATCAGTCCAGTTGCTGCAGAACAGGTCTTCCCTCTGTGAAAGCACTAAGATTGCAGCCATGTCCCCAACCCCAGTCATTTGTCCCAATAGAAAACTTTTCAGAGGTCAGGTGCTGTAATTTTTTGCTTTGTGTGGGACTTGGCACATTGGAGGTTAGAATTATTCTCGCCACATATCTATTCCAGAAAAAAAGAAACATTCTGTAGCACAGCAAGACATACTTATACCACTTGCACTAAATTGAAGATAAATGTGCCTTTTTTATGGTTCATCCATAACTTCATTTTGTAGTTTGAATTCCTTTATAAAATAAACTCTTGGGAATAGATGGAGCATCTGTGTTTGTACAGCAGCAAACACGAGGAAGAGCTAATTTTACTTAAGCTCTCTTGGCTGTAGTATACCTAACAAACATAGATAAGGTTCCACTGGTAGGATAGTAAAAAAAAAAATAATATATATATATATATATAATGTTATTGTGACAAGAAATGGTTCAATACTAGAAAATAAATGAGTTAGTATTTGGTCTGCATTAGTGATTTAAGTGGATCTGCAGCCTATTAGCAAAGCTTTTTTCTTTGTTCCACAGCATGCCAGTAAAGGAGAACTTTAAGCAGAGTTTTAGAGAAAGTCATAAGGAGCCTAGGATGCTATCAGTAATATGTACACACAGCCTCTGCTTCATCAGCCACGAGAGGTTGAATTGCTTCCTCTTACTTCAGTACTTTTTTGAAAATGGCAGACTCTGCGTTTGTAGGATACTATAGACTAGATTAAAGTAATGATTTTTATTTCATATTAAGAAATAAACCAACAGCCAAATAGTCACAACACTGCTGGCATCCTTTGCAAGTTAGTCTTCTAAATCTTTTTATTTACCTCTAAAAGAGAACAGTTGTCCAGTTTCTCATTTGACTATTGTTAGAAAGTTGGTTAAAACAAAAATGAGTGAATCTCAATATTTTGCATTTTGATTTTGTTGGGCAACTATACTTCTAAATAAGGCTGAGGAGTTATTTTCTGTTCTTTAATGTAAATACCACACTAAGTGTGAGCCATGCTTGTATCTTCAGTAAGATCCTTTTTATGTTGTTAGTACTCTGCCTAGTCTTATAGGACCCCTGAAGTACAATCAGTCTTGTGAGTAATTTGGAAACAGTTTTTAAATTTGGCCTTATAAGTAGGAAGTAGCAGACATTTGCTGGCTGATATTCTTCATACAAAACCTGGATTTGGAATGCTTGGTTCTTAAAGAAAATATGATGGGCAGATGTCAATCTCTATTTTCTTTGGGAATATATTTTCAGTTCTACTCTTAGTTCCCAAGCTTGTGTTCAGATTGGATTTTTACAAGTTCCTTCAGAGTAGAATGGTCTTAACCTTCATCACATATATTATTGCCCGTTCTTAAAAGTGTGTGTGTGTGTGTATAGTAAGAGTGTCAGATAAAATACTCACTTGACAATCACAAAGTCACTAACAGAGTAAATAATTTTCCTTCTTAATCAATGGTAAATATGGAATTAAATTTTAGCATCTGGCAAAGTATCTCACTATATTTCCTGCTTAATACTCCTTAGTAGTTAATCAATAAGGTTTATTAAAGAAAAATGCAATAACATTCAATATGAATTTTAAGTCAGTTTTTCTAATATTGTAAGAGTTATTCTCCTGTCTGTAGTAACTACAGACTACCTTATTTAATATTCTTACATTAGGAGCAGTGAGTTCCAGAGCTGTAATTTCAATATATGTTATTATTCAATACATTAGGCTTTTATTCACAGATAATGAAGTAAATAAATTCAGTCTTGCTTGCTTATTTAATATTTAACATTGAAATGTCTTTGTTAATAGTAGAAAACTTTGTATTTCTTACAGGCTTAACATCATACTAGGCAGAGGCATGAAAATCCAGCATTAATAGGACCTAATTATACTTTTATATATATTCTTACAGGGCAAAAAGTATTCCAACTGCCCTAAGGCAGATGGAATCCTCAATTCAATGTGTAAGAATTTAAGTCTTCATGATAATTTTGACACTTGTATGTCAATTTCATAAATAAGCCATTTTAGAAATAAGATATTTCATAAGAGATGTAAATGCTTAGAAAAAAGTGTTGAATATATTTTAAATGATTAATTTATACTAATTCTTGAAAAAATTCTGTATCAAAACAGGAATATAAATTTATAAAAAGCTTTTTCTACAGTTTGTGAAAGTAAAGGCTCACTTTGGGGGAGAAGGGGTATTTTGCGTTTCTAATTACTCTGAAAAAATAAACATTTAGTAAAGATAAAACAATACTGCAGATATAGCAAAAATAAATTTGATTCAGCTTAGTGCTTAGGCTCCTTATGGAGAAGTATTGAGGGATTGTTATATCTAATATCGAAAAATTATTCATTTTATATTGTGACTATGCATTCATTTCTGAAAAGCACCTTAAACAATTTTGGCAATGTGATTTTTAACCTGTTTGAATTGCCTGCTACTGCACTAAAATTCAAGATGGAAGAATGGATGGAATGCTGCTGGCCTCACGTAATGACAATTTTTGCTTTCTTGATACAATAGTTTTGAAATGTTAATTCTCCCTATAGAAACAGGTGAGTACGCTCCTTCCTCCTAATAGTTTTATATGGAGGATTAAGTAGAAAACAAGAAAAAAAATACACATTTTGGGGCTGTTCTGCTTCAGATTTTAGACACTGTGTATGATTTTATAAAAAACATGAAACACATAAGCACCTGATGGCCATTGAAAATCAGAATGTAAAAAAGGCGAAGGTGAATATTGATCTTATATCAAATATTTTGTCAGTTAATATTCCATTTGACAATTCTACTTCAGAAGAATTTTCAACCAATTCATGCAATTAAAATGCATAATTCCT
>NW_008825428.1:5364317-5370314 GCF_000699105.1 Pygoscelis adeliae
ATTTGAGACAGGCCAGCAAGTACCACATTGATGTGTTGTCACAAATCTTTTGCCTGGGGAGGCGGGGAATTACAGAGACTTCAGTTCCAGCGTGTAAGGAATGAGGAATACGTCTTGTCATTTGCTCAGCTGCAGAGAGATCAAACTCAGGGCATCAAAATTGTGAGGGTCAAAGATAAACATCAAATAGGGATTAAATATCAGAACTGTGAATTTTTGTACACATACACTCTAGGACCTTATGAAGGAAGGCCACTGACATAAAAAATGGCTTAGGTATTCTGTTAGCTTGTCCATGCCAACTTTCATACTACAATACACTAGTCTCAAGAAGGCTAAATTTTCTGTTTCCCCCCTCCCCCCCCGCAATATTTTAATGTCCTTCTTACTAGTCATCATGTAGGACTTCAGTAGTCCTCCCAAAATTCATACTGCAGCCATCTGGGACAACATTTTTCCAAATAACAGGTGCTAAAATATCACCAGCTACTACTAAGTGCAAGGATTACTCTTCTCTTTACGTTTATAATACCCCTGATATTTGCACTTGGACAGTTTTTAAAGAATTTTTATTTGGTTCACATAGTGAAAGTTTCATTTTTTTTTTCCAGTAGTGATAACAATACAACTGTACAGCAAATGAATATCACAATAAATTTAGTATCAATTTTAACAAAAACCTGTCTTTTTAATTGTGATCTGAGAAAAGCAGTGCATTTGCTGCAGCTCTGGTATAAAACTAGACTTCAGCAAAAGGTGCATTTGCTGCACTTTTGGTATATGAGCTTTGCAGGAAGGAGCTACTGCCAGAGTGTAAATAAAACTCAAGTAAAATATAGTATTTGCAGTTCCAGTAAGCATTCCTCACTTCTCAGTATCTTCCCATTTGTATCCCAAGCGTGTGTTTTGTTTTTCTTCGTCTTCCAAAAAAAAAAAAAAAAAAAAAAGTAGCTCTTTGACTGCTGTCCTGCTTTTCAATTTCCTGTGGAAGCACTTTCTTTTTAGAGTCTGGAAGGCATGGAAGTGAAATTCTACAACATTTGTTAATTTCTTCTGGGAACATGTAATATAAGATGACAAGTGCTGCATGTTTATTAATTAAGTCATAGCTGGTCACATCCTACTTCTCAATCTGCAGCAGGATGATATTTATATAGGTAAAATTGGACATTAAGGAGGAATTTGAAGGAAGAGAGTACAGTAGCATAGTGAAGTGATTAAGCAGGGATTGCTTTGCATTGAGGCACAATGGGGAAAAAGTAGAGATGATTGTGCTGATAGATGTTGAAGAGAGGCAATATGATGAAAAGAAGAAAGGAATAAGCAATATAACTTGAAAGAAAGACATTTGGAGGGGTTCAGAAGTTTGAAATCGATATGGAAATAGAAGAAGACAATGTTAGAGGTAAAAGAATGGAAGATACTAACATTTGGTCTTTCAGACAAAACCTATAGAGGGCCTTGATGGAAACTGTAGGAGTTTCTTTAGAAATAAAATGTGTGTTTTAAGGTAGAGTGTTTTTAAATGGCTTCCAAATCTTTACATTTTATTCTCTCAAGAAAACAAATTAAAATCTCTTATGGTGTTGATATAATGATATAAAGTTTTAAACTTAAAAAAACCAACCAAAACACAAGTAATCTGAACAAAGTAGTACAAGACTGATATTTGCAGATTAATGTTGGTAATAAAACATTTGACAAGTTTTACATAAAAAGTTATTAGAAGGATAAATTCAGATTATCTTTTTAAAATAGTGAACATGTAACTTAAACACATTTTTCCCCCCAAATAAAACAGCAGCCATGCTATGTTCATGGCTACTATGGTAATATTGTAATATTATTATGGTAATATTGTAACTACGGGCAGTTTCTAAGTATTTTGAAATTATGCATAGGTGGGGGAAAGAGGGAGAGCAAGTTTGGTTTTATCTTAAAGCGATGAGAGATAGGAAAGATTCTCTAGTTGGAAAAGGAAAGTATATCACTTCACGTTCATGGAAGAGTTATCACAGTTGACCCATTGGCCTAGTTTCTCTAGTGAAGGAAGCTGGTACTGCGTACCCTTGCCTAGCAAGGTGATGTAGCCAGTGTGGGAGGCTCCACAGTGTAGTGGCACCCTCTACTACTGGTGAATCAGCTTAGCTTTCTTTACGTAATTTGTCAAAGCTTGCCACCCCCTGATTTCCCACCAAATCTTCTCTTATTCTATTAAGCTATATGCAATAGCAAGCAGCTGGCATAATTTTGAATCAATTTAAAAGCCTTTAGAAAGCAACCATGGGAAGAGCTTGGGGTGTCTCTTTGCAACTCTCAAGTGAGGACACGTTTGTCCATAGCTAATGGACAAACTTAGGCTTGCATATTTTTATAGAGGAGTAAATCCTGAGCTTCTGGTGTCATGGTTTTAATTGGTGTCTCGGGGTAGATAAGGAAACCTATCCAAGCCAGGTACTCATCCCTATGCTTGGATGGCACAGAGCTCTGATCCTCGCCACTCCAGAAGAAAGCCAATACATACATCCTGTTGTGTTCTACTTCCATCTGCCAAATTGTTTGCTCCCCATCTCTTTTACCCTTCTATTACACATCACACTTCAAACAGCCCTTGACCTTCAAAAGATCTTCTGCTCTGATATAGTGCCAGTTACTAACAGTACCTTGAATGCTTTGGGACTTCTTAATACTTACAGGCTAGAATCTGCAGGTAGAAGTTGATGCTGTGGTAAGTTTCTCTAGTATGACAAGGACAATTTGGACTGTAGTGAGCAAGACATCGTGCAGGCTGCTGAGGGTGAATCCTCCAGGTCTGCACTAGAGGTGGAAGGCCATGGAAAAGTTAGCACTGTTGCTAGTTCTATTGTTCCTGTTCTATCAGTAAATAAGTGCTAGGTCTTAAGACTGTTCTTTAACATTTCACATTAGTAACCAGTTGCAGTTTTGGATGGTTTTCTTTCTGATATCTTTTGGAAAAAAAAAAATGCCCAGACCTGAGATATTATGGTGGCATATAAAGCCCCAAAGAAACTTGCAGACAGTCTCTTTGTTAGCTTATAGAAGAAGTACACTGCAGAGATTAGTAAGCCTCCCATAGTTCAGGTTTTACCTGGGCATCTCCTTGGTCTGTTGGGAAAATTCAAGTCATACATTTTGACCCATAAATCCCAAATGGCCTGAGAATATAATGTGGGAATTTATGGAACACCTTGAATTTCATGGCATTCTAGGAATGCTGCCAAAGACATCTGTACATAGCCTACTGGTAGAGCCCTCTCTGAATAATTTTTATGTTTTGTTGTGGGTTTTGATAAGCCTTTAGTAATACTACCAGGAACTGCAAATTCTGAGGTGTTCCTATTGGATAAGGAGAATTAAATACACAGTTAAAGTAATATAAATCAGAGTATCTACCCTTCCTTACAAAGGCCTCAAGTTGCGCCAGGGGAGGTTTAGATTGGATGTGAGGAAAAATTTCTTTGCTGAAAGAGTGGTTAAACATTGGAACAGGCTGCCCAGGGAAGTGGTTGAGTCACCATCCCTGGAGGTATTCAAAAGACATGTAGATGAGGCGCTTAGGGACATGGTTTAGTGGGCATGGTGTTGTTGGGTTGACGGTTGGACTCGATGATCTTAGAGGTCTCTTCCAACCTTACTGATTCTATGATTCTATGATTCTAAAGTACAGAAGAATTAACATATACTTATTAGAGAGGTAGAAGGACATTTGTTTCAGAGGGAGGCATACTCTTGATCTTACTTGAGTGAGCGTTTGTGGGTTACCTAACTAACTGTGAAGTCATTCAATGAAGAATTGCCTTCCCTGATAGTGAATGGCAGTAGACAAGCTAAAGTTACCTTAACCTTTCCAGTAAATTAATCCTTGCCTTTTACCAGTTAAATACCATATTGTGTCCTTATGTCATATGTACAAAGTGATTTATATTCAGCAACTTATTGCTCTTTACTGGCCTGCTTGTTCTGTGACCTCTATGGTGAAGATTATATTTCCAACTACGTTTTTCTGCATAATTTATTTACCATGTTTATGGCGCAACTTGGAAGCTGCATCTGGTCTCTGGGATGCTTACATTTGATACGCTCCCTTTTCAAAGGAGGAGGCGGGGAACAACTGAGTAGAAGGTGCTGCTGTCACTCGGAGCAGACAAATGCTTCTGTGCCCTACTGGAGTACAATGTTAAACAGGTCAGGTAGCTGCAGTAGAAGAAATGGGATGCAGTAGCTGCTACTGGGCACAGTGAGCCCAAATTCAACCTCTCTGGCTGTTGGATTAGCGCATTGTGAAAAACCTTAATTGAGCAGATGTCCAAGAACAGTTTTTTTATTTTTACTGATAATAATGGTAAAATCAATAACATTTTGAATTCTGCATATGGCAGAAAAGAACTTAAACTTTTAAAGGATAGTGTTTTTCATAAAAGTTATATACCAATAAAGAGCATGTACTTGAACTTATGGGGGTAGTAGGTTGCTAAGTCATTATAAATAGTAACTCAATATGCATAATTGAGGATGAAAGTAAATGTCTGAAATTGCCTTGAGAAAGGGACCATTGACTACTGGCCACTGTGTTGTTCATAAAGGTATTCAATTATATTATTGAATGTTGTATTATTGATTTTTAAACTGAGTAGCTTTAGCGTGAAATGCTTCCCACTTAACATGGTTTGCCTTTGTTCATGACTTGTTGATAAACCACTCCTATATAGAAAAGGAACTTACATTTCTAGCTGAATGACATAAACACAGTGATTTACTTTCTCATGAAATAGTCTAAGTATGTTAGATATACTTTTCCTATCTGTTGTGATGCTTCAATATAGCAGTACAATTGTCTTGAGAGACTTTCTCAGCCTTCTAATTTCTTACTGAGAGGTTGACCGCTACTTCTGATCAACATATACTTTTAACATAAATGAGCATAACCATGCTTTTTCCCCTTGCCTTTCCTCTTACTAGTAGGTTGCAGTTCCTTATAACACCTGCAGATTCTCTTTGTGGTTCTAATGCTATTCAAAAGCATCTTACTGCCATGTTACTTAACTAGATGGCTGAACTAGATCAAAATGAAACAGTATCTTGTTTCCCAAGTGTTCATAATTAGCTTGAGATCTACTCCTCTGAGCCATAAAACTTTTCTTCTATTTAGTCTTGACTATATTTGCTACATAATACTTCCCTTTTGCTGGAAAATTCGTAGTCCTAGTAGAGTATGAAGGACCGCTTTCATTCACACTACCCACCAATGTTGTAGAAATGAGTAGGATTTGCTTTTAAATGCATATACTGCCCTTGATTTTAGGGTAATATAACGCTTCTAAAATTATAGACATAAGTAACTTCAAAATCTGGAAAATCAATGACCAAGGCTCTGATCCTGCAAAGACTTATATGTACATATTTGATGTCATGCACTGTGAGTAATCCCATTGGTTTTATACCAATTATTCACATAAGCAAAAAAGAAGCACATGCAGAGTCTTTAAGATTAGACCTAACCATGCCATGGAGTAATTTGCATATAGCCATCAGGTTTTTGGCAGGAAACCTGTGAGAGCATACGATGATACAATTTAATAGGGACTGGAAGGATTGAATGGAGTTTGTTTATCAGCTGGGGTTTTTTTGTTTATTTTGCATGGTATTACAGTAAATTAATATGTTTTCAGGCCTTCTGTGGCTGTCTGCAGGTTTCAGCAGACTTCTTGGCTGTTTTAATTTTTAATGGTTTTTGTGTTTTTCCTTTGAATTACTAGAATTTGGATTCACTCTTGGACAGGGTATACTGGATCTTCTAGTGGTATTGAAATATTTTGCCAGTGTGTCTTTTTCACATGCTTAAGTGAAGCTGATCATCAAATTTGCTGTGCAGATTGAGTTTTCCCCAAGGCAATCTACTAGTGACCTTCTTTTTACATTTTCTCTGCAACATGCAACATGGTCATGGTCTGCTTTCTAAGATTCTCTGGGAGTTTA